>NW_019397289.1:138481-204695 GCF_000591075.1 Eurytemora carolleeae
GGGGCGTGAACAAACAGAAAAGGTCCAAGATTTAGAGGCAGGGCAGGGATTTAAACGTGAATATTTAAAATGTTATATTCGAGGTAAAATAACCATTAGAAACGTTTGATCGAACTTTCGACTTCAAATATAACACGGTGGTGAGCGATTAAATCAATAAAATGAAGACGACTTTCAGTTTAAATTTGGATTTATATTAAGATTTTAAACAGCATGGATACACAAAAACAAAAAGTTCCTGGCAATTAAAAAACTTCTCTTTAATTACGTGTACGCTTGTAATACGAAAAAAAACTTGTTAACAATTAAAACTTTTAAAAAAAAAGTTGTCTTCGTTATATTGATAGTATCGCCTACCACTGTAGTTTTTACAGATTCATTCCTACTTCTTCAGACATCTATTAAATGTGTTGAATTACCCCCCCCCCCCCCCCGTTGGCTTAGATTCTTCTTAATTTCCCGCCCATTCCTCTTTTTTAGGTTATGATAGCTCAAGTAAAAATTGGAAATGTTTGAATATATCCTTATAAAGCAAAAGCTAAATATCTATTTAAACAAAAATTTGAATTTTTCTCATTTGATTTTTGGGAATCATATTTGTGTTTACCCCTGTACATATACACATATGATCTCATGTTACCGCACTCTATGGGGAGGGGGGGGGAGGGGGTCAGGACATATTTTAACATTGGTTTATCCTTTTCAACTCACAACTTAAATTTGTTCCCTATTTAAAACTGAGTTCTAGCCCCAAACTCAAATGGTCTAATCGATAAATCTTTGCAACCTGACAACGTGTAAACCTTTGATATGTCTTAAATTTGATCTATAGTAGAATTCATATTTTTAAATTTCAAATGTGAATTGGGTTGCAAAGATATGGGATTGGAAAATCAGAGTTTGTGGCAAATATTCAGTTTCTTTGTCCCGACTTTTTCGAAATAGACTCAGTTAAGAAATAATGCCCTTTAATTTAAAGCCATCCAAGAAAGCTTAAGTAGCTTATTGTTATTTACTTTTATATTTAACATGTATTATAGTCCAACAAAAAAAAACGAGACAAGGGGAAATACGAAAGGATGGGATGGATGGGATGGATGGGATGGATGGGATGGATGGGATGGTTGAGGATGGATAGAGAGCTAGGATGGAATAGTAAGGATGAAAGAGTAAGGATGAATGAAGAACTAGGATAGAAGAGTAAGGATGAATATAGAGTTAGGATGAAAAAGTAAGGATTGATAAAAAGTAAGGATGGATAAAAAGCTAGGATGGATGAAGAGCTAGGATGGCAGAGTAAGGAAGGATAAAGAGCAAGGATGAAAGATTAAGGATGGGTAAAGAGCTAAGATAGAAGATTAAGGATGGATGAAGAGCTAGTATGGAAAAGTAAGCATGAATTAAGAGCTAGGATAGAAGAGTAAGAATTTATGAAGAGCTAGGATGGAAGAGTAAGAATAGATAAAGAGCTTGAATGGAAGAGTAAGAAAGAATAAAGAGTTAGGATGGAAGAGTAAAAATGGATGAAGAGCTAGGATGGAAGAGTAAGGAAGGATAAAGAGCTGGGATGAAAATGTAAGAATAAAGAGTTAGGATGAAAAAGTAAGGATTGATAAAAAGTAAGGATGGATAAAAAGCTAGGATGGAAGAGAAAGGATGGATAAAGAGCTAGAATGGAAGACTAAGGAAGGATACAGAGCAAGGATGAAACAGTAAGGATGGATAAAGAGCTAGGATAGAAGAGTAAGGATGGATAAAGAGCTAGGATGTAAGAGTAAGGATGGATAGGATAGATAGGATAAATGAAGAACTAGGATTGAAGAGTAAGGATGAATAAAGAGTAAGGATGAAAGAGTAAGGATGAATGAAGAACTAGGATAGAAGAGTAAGGATGAATATAGAGTTAGGATGAAAAAGTAAGGATTGATGAAAAGAAAGAATGATTAAAAGGCTAGGATGGATAAAGAGCTAGGATAGAAGAGCTAGGATGAAAGAGTAAGGATTGATAAAGAGCTAGGATGGAAGAGGAAGGATGGATTAGATGGATAAGATTGATAGGATCGATAAGATGTATAAAAATGCACACATTTTTCTTTCAAATAAAAAGATACAACAAACCTAATACACATCTATTAGTTTTATTATTTTTCTCTTATATTAGGTTTGGGTTTTCTCCTTTTTAAATCCTAGACTAGGTTCGGTTTTTCAGCTTATCTTAGACTAGGGTCCCTTCCTCATCTTATGTTGAGTTTTTTCTTATCCATGGTAGAATTTTATTTTACCAGTTGATTTTACATTTTTTGAAGCAGGGTTGGTTCCCCTTAACTATGATTATAATTTGATACAAGCTGTTAAGAAATGTAAAGAAAAGATATGAAAAGTTATCATTCAACACAGCTGATTTAAACCAGAAGTAGGTTTTACTAAAAGGATCAAGAAAGGTCTCCTGATTTCAGATAAATTTTCACTCGAATTCTAGGAGTAACTTTCCACAGCTATAAATTTTCAAATTACTTTTTTAACTTTTCATCCTGATTTCTCTATTAGAATCATGGTTTCAGACATCTTAAAATTAGATATTTTTACTTTTTATCATTATTTAATTTCAATTAGAACTTTGCCTTTCTCTATTATTTCTAAAATAATAGAGTTCTTGCCATAATATCAAATTTTCTTATTCCTATATCTTTTATTATTTGATCTACCAGAATTCGTAGTTTGAAATATCTAAGGTCTACGGCACTGGGTTGCAAAGATATAGGGATTACAAATTCTGAGTTTGTGGCAAAAACTCAAATCCTTTGTTTTACTTCTGCCTCGGCAAGGATCTAATTAGTTCTAATTAGCTAAAAAGCTCATTTTTCCCCTCCCCTATAATTTTTTTACCCTTTAATAAAGATATCTACATTATATTATGTATTAAACCTTTTTCAAGGTGTAGATTCATCTATTACGTCGATGATAATGTTCTGACTAGAAATGAAATTAGACATATAAGATAGTTTTCGATTAAATACGTTTTGATACACCACTAAAAAAAAATGTCCAGACAGCGTACATATGAAAGAAAATAAAATGTCGTGACAGCGCAAAACGTGCGGAAAAAGGCTTGACAGCGCAAAACGCATTCAGATATGCGCTACGTGGTCATTTTTTAAAATGGCATTAGAGATACGAAATTTTAAAATTCAGTTTAAAACCTACATTTTAGCAATATTGCAAATTTTCATAGTGATACAGTTATTATTAAAGAAGTTCGTATGGTGTGTAACGCTAGTCAGACAATTTTTTGTCCGGATAGTGCATTTGGACGTATTGGTGCCTGTCTGTTTGTTTAAAGCAGTTTGTTTGTATCCTATAAACGTCAACCTGAACCGATCGGACCCAAACTTTGTGTGGAATCTCGCGTGACCCCAGGGAAGGTTTATGGATGATCGAATTTTCAACAATTGCTTCTATCCAAATTAGATTTTTGAGAAAACCAGCGATTTTTTTTTGTTTTACAATGTTTACAAATAGAACATATTCACAATTGAAATAGAAGATGGGCGCGAAGCGCTCTTAAAGCCTAGTTAATAATACATGTCGATTTTGTTTTTGAACTGGTGTTTATAACTATTTAATCTCAGATATAATAGTTACAAATTAGAAAATGTTGAAGCAGTATTGATAAAAAAAAATTGCAAAAAATGCAATAAATTTCCTAGAGATTTTTAATTATTTTTATCCCTTATTTTTGGAGATAAATCTTTGTCAAAATGTAAAATCAAATTTTAGATTTTAAACTTAATTTTTACCGGAGAAAATGCCAAAAAATATTTAGCTCAATTGATTTATACCTGATGTTTAGGAAGAATATCTATGACACCAGTTTTGTTGGTTGGGTCAAATATTTTGTATGCATTGTCCTATACATATCAATCAATAAATTAAAATTATTTGTATTTGAGAGAATTTTCTTCGTTGAGAAAGGAAACTTGAAACCCCTATTTTGTATTTCTTATTTTTTTACCAAATCTTCTTTCTTCGAAATACCCTCCCGCCTTATAATTTGTATAGCTAGGCTAGCTAGACAAATTTTCCTGCAAAAAACCCGCGAAAATTGCAATTAATTGATTCCTGATCCTGCCACGTGGAGGCGCTGTCAGGCGGTCTCTGTTTCCGGATCCCATTGTAGAAAGCAGCAATCGTATTACATTTCAGGTCTCTAGTAAGAAAACTGTTAAAACGTTTGAAGACGACTAAAGAAAAAGAAATTTTTTAAATTGATTCATCCTCTTTAAGAATTGAAAAATTAGGCTTTTTGCCGAATTTGGCACAAGCAAAAAAACATAAATATGTTAAATAGCTTTTTTGTGTGACATGGATGATTGATTACAGAAATATCCTTCTGTAACAATGCATTCCCAACTTAGAACGAATTCTTGATAATAAGAACGCATTAATAATTTTAACCGTTCTTTTCAAGCAATTCCCGCTCTGTTCCATTCCTTTCTTTTACTAATCGTTCAAATACTAAGCGTTCGTTTTTTTTCGGAACGATGGGATTGTTCTTGATCGTTCCGTTCGTTCTCGGGAAAGAATGATCGTTCCACCAGGAACGCGCCCAGCCCTATTCGAAATTTGAAAATCTATGAAATGCTTCTATAATAAGGGTTTGTTAAATGAATTTGAGCAACATCGTTTGAGAACCTATTGGCAGTTCAGATATGAACCACCAATTGAAAGTTAAAGATTTTGGAAGGATTTGAGTCGTTGATTCAAATTTTAACTGGCATTATGCAGTTCAGCGACCCTGCATTTTCATCAAATTTGGTCCCAGAATACATTGAACTACCAACCTTGCAGCAAAGAGTCCATCAGACGCCCCTGGTGTATTCGAGGTCTTCACATAAACTGTCAACTTCTCATAGGGATCCTCTAATCAACATTTAAACCTTAGTTTATTGGCTTAGTTAATAGAAGTAGAAGGAAAAGAGCTCAAATATGTCCTAAATTTTTTTTTATTTATGTTCTCTCGCGGCGTAAACCGTCTTTACTCATTTTCCACAAACATAGCATGGACTATTTCTGAGGCAAAAAATAAAACTCTTTAAATTGTCATGAAGATTTTAAATTGTCGTTAAAGGGAGTGTTTGCGAAAAACGAATGGGGTATTAGCTTATGTCGACAAATATTCGATGGAGATTGCTACTAACCTTCCTTCTATCTGTTGCGCCTAAGAAGAAAATTGTTAATAATTAGTCATTCCGAAGAGCATAGCGTCCATACAAATTCAGAAAGTTGCTAAGTGTCTCTTCCATGTGGAACCATGCAGAAAATTGAGAGTAGAGACACCTGGCGGTCAACTAATCATCGTTTAAATTGCATTGTATATAAAACAAATAAAAATATTATGAAATATCAACTCTACAAGAATGTGTCGAAAAAAAATCGATGATTCTATGTTTAAATATCTGAATGATTTGCCTAGAATTAATTTTTTTTTTACAATTTGAGTCAAATATTGCAACTGTCTGAATATGTATGGACGCTACGTTCTACGGTATGAGTAATTATTAACAATTTTCTCCTTATAGGCGCAACAGATAGAAGTAAGATTGGTAGTGATCACCATCGAATTTTTTTCGACGTAAGCCGATACCCCCTTTTATTTTTCGAGAACACTACCTTTAAAGTCTAATTCTTTGTTGCTATCCGGTGTCTATCATAACAGATAACAAGAACAAGAACAAAAGGCCCTGAAGTTTTTTTTAAAGAAGGTAAAATGATTTTGGCTCTACTTTGGTTATATCTATAATAGTTTGTTATTACGAACAAGTTGTGAGGGGTCTTCTATTATTAAACAATCGGATTTCTTCAAACCAAAATTGCAAAACTAAGAAACCTTTAGTCGTAATTCTCAGGAAATATATCTTATTAAAAATTCCATTTCTTACCTAACATCGTATTCTCGGTAAGCCAAGTAGTTGTAGATTTCTCAAGTCTAAAATATTTTTAATATTTGTTTTTTACAGTGATAACCTATATATAGCAATACTTTATTTATTACAAAGCATACAGTTTTACTAGACACATATTAAATAACTATTGAGGTGAAATGGGTCTTTTTACACTAAAAAATTGCGGTGTTCAATGCTTATTGAACTATTAAAGTAAAAAATTAGTCTAAAAGTCGTCTTTCTATTCCGGAGTTTTCTAGTTATCACTGTACTAAACAGGTTAAAAAAAACTTTAACCCTAGTACTGCTTTAGAGGGAAGGGACGTCAATCTGACCCCCCCCCCACGTCTTTTTAAGGGTTTAAGTTTTAAAAATATTCTATAAGTGCCAACGTGCATTTTCTTGCTCTTTAGATCTAAAAGTATTACAATAAATTTAAATTTGATTAATTTGAAAAATTTTCTTAGAAAATCTTTTTTATTTTCATCGTCTGTATAAATCAAAATCAACTAAAGAAAAGGAAAAGAAATCATACAAAAGAGAAACTAATTATTAAATTAAAATTAATGATGTTTTTTTTTCAATAAAGCTTATTGAAGATTTTTCCAAGAATTTAAAAATATGATAAAGTCGTTAAACAAAATCTATTGATTAATTAGAATCATAAGTCGGAAAAACAAGCAGACAGACAGACAAACAGAGATTAGTACTATATGTATAACTAGCTTGCCAACCCAGATACTGCCCAGGTTACAAAAAGTTACTTCCACTGTTTTTATGAATTTACGATTTTACTTTATTGTATATATAAAGTAGTAATATTTAATTGTCCCTCTGTTAGTCAGTTTGTTTGTATGTCAGGTCAGAACTCAAGAACCCCGCTGACCGATTTGTCTCAAATTTGGTTAGGAAACTCGGTAGAGCCACGGGAATGTTCTTAGCTTGGCTTGAAATTTTTCATTTGAGTGAGTTCACTTTTTTTCAGCAAGAGTTGAGTTATCAGTCAAAGCTTGGTTCCCAAGTTTATATCAATATATATTTTGCTTGTCTGTCTGTTAGTAGTAAATGCCCTACTTCATAAGAGTCTCTCAGACCTGTATAAATCCAGGTACAACTTTGATCTCACTTTACTATCAATGTCAACCCGGACATGATCTATCATTATCATGAACTATCAATGTCTCAACTGGGACACGATCTTTTAACTATCAATGTCTCAACTCGGACAAGATCTCATAAACTATCAATGCCTCAACTCGGACATGATCTCATAAACTATCAATGCCTCAACTCGGACAAGATCTCATAAACTATCAAGTTCTTAACTCGGACACGATCTCATAAACTATCAATGCCTCAACTCGGACACGATCTTTTAACTATCAATGTCTTAATTCTGACAAGATCTCATAAACTATCAATGCCTCAACTCGGACAAGATCTCATAAACCATCAATGCCTCAACTCGGACACGATCTTTCTCAACTCGGACAAGATCTCATAAACTATCAATGCCTCAACTCGGACACGATCTTTTAACTATCAATGTCTCAACTCGGACAAGATCTCATAAACTATCAATGCCTCAACTCGGACACGATCTTTTAACTATCAATGTCTCAACTAGGACAAGATCTCAAAAACTATCAATGCCTCAACTCGGACACGATCTCATAAACTATCAATGTCTCAACTCGGACACAATCTCATAAACTATCAATGCCTCAACTCGGACATGATCTCATAAACTATCAATGCCTCAACTCGGACACAATCTCATAAACTATCAATGCCTCAACTCGGACATGATCTCATAAACTATCAATGCCTCAACTCGGACATGATCTCAGGGGGTTTCTCATTCGCTAAATGAGGAACAATTACTCTTGATTGATAATCGTTCAAGAGTCTATTACAACTAAATGTATTTGAGGTTTTATATAACAGGTTAAAGTTAATCGACGTAATTACAAGTTTTACATCAATATATACAACGTAATTAAGCTAATCCTGTTACGTAGCTGTTTAGTTAAGCTTATCACAATACAGGTTTGACGTATAGCTATTTACAAGCGCATTATAATTTACAGACAATGTACAACGTAATATAGTTAAGTATGTTCAGGGTTACAAATATAATGTTCAGTCACAATATTTGCCACTTGTTTGTTTGTATGTCTGTCCGTTTGTATCCAATAAGCGTCAAAACGGCTGAACCGATCGAGTCCAAATTTTGTGTGGGACCTCGCGTAACCCCAGGGAAGGTTTATGGATGATCGAATTTTAAAAATTTGCCTCCATCAAAATATCTATTTCTGAAAATTTTGAAAAGCCACAAATTTTTTTTATAAAATCCGCGAAATTTTTGTTTGTTTTTATTTTACAATGTACACAAAGAGAACATGTTCACAAATCACAATGGCGCTGGAAGATGGGCGCGAAGCGTCCTAATAGCCTGGTGCGTATGTCGAATAATGTATAGATAAAAGATTTCACATGTTCTTACCTGAAAATGTCTTCTTTAGGTGTTGAAAAAACTGGAACTTTTATACAATTATACTCGGTCCGTAAATCTAAAAGAGAAGTCGTATTAGAACTGATTTAACCCTATCCCCGCTGGGGTACTTGAAAACCAGTATACGCTGGGGGGGGGTCAATTTGACCCCCCCCTCTAAATCCCATGTTTTATGTCCAAATATGACAAATGATACATCATTAGAAAGCTCTTGTGCTCTACTTTTAGAATCTGCAAAAAAATTTGCAAATTTGCGAAAATTGATTTTTTTATCGCAAAATCCAGTTTTATAGTAAAAATGTTTGCAAAAAAAAATTTGTCCAAAAAATGACAAATTATACATTTTTGAAAAGCCCTTGACCATGCCATTTCAAATATGCAAAAATTTTTGCAAAATTTTAAATAACCTGATTTTTAATCAAGAAAAACTAAAAATGTGCAAATTTCCTTTGACAGGTTGTTTGCAAAAAATGTGCAATTTTTTTTCGCAAAACTTGTGCAATCCGTTTCCTTATGTCATAGGCTTTCCAAAAAGCTAAATTTTATCAAAATCTGACAAGTGAAAGTGGGTCAAAACAAAGATTTAGTTTGCTACAGGCAAAAGCAGTCATTCAGGCAGTGTGCCTGAGGACTCAGGCAGTTAGTATTAAAGCCCGGTTTTAGGCCTAAAGGGAGGGCTTTGGGTATGTAAGAAAAGTCAGAAAATTTCAACAGCCTCAGACCAATACTTTTTGAGTTATGTAAAAAAAACTACAGGGGGGGGTCAAATTGACCCCCCCCCAGCGGGAATAGGGTTAAAGAGACAGTATGCATAATTTCAAGTAACCATTCATACAAAGATGGCTATACCCTTAAAAGCGTTGTCTGATGAAGTATTAATTTGGCTTGGCTTGTAGGGCGCTTCGCGCCAATCTTCTACTTTAATTGTGAACATGTTCTCTTCGTGTACATTGTAAACAAATACAAAAAACAATTTCGCGGATATCATCCAAAAATCTTGTAGATTTGAAAAATGTTCAAAAATTTTATGAAAATCGAATTTTGATAGAGGCAAATTTTTGAAATTTTGATCATTCAGAAACCTTCCCTGGGTACAATTGGATACAAACAAACAAACAGACAAGCAAAGTATATATATATAGATATGCATGTTTTTGTTTATTTCAACTGTTTATTTTCATTTGTGGCTTCTCTGCAAAAATTATTTGCGCTTTTTTCCTTATAAGAAACAATTGAGAAATTCATAAACACTTTTCCAGTAAGAAAATCTCTCGACCAGATTAAAGTATCAAAAGTGCCGTTGTAAATCGTCGACGGGCATTGCTATCTTTGCATGTAGGGTCATTTAAAATTACGCTTACATTACCTTTAAAAGGAATTTCTCACGTGTTTCTAAGTGTGAGCTAATATTTAATAAAAGTGAGAAATATAGACGACGTCATGGTTATCAGTACTACTCAAATATTTAGAAAAACAAATTTTTTAATGAAATATTTTTTATTTAAAACAAAAATTTTTTTTTTTTATTATTTAAAAAAACTTTTTTTGAAATAATAAACTTTGTTTCACTATTTTACAATAGCTATTTGTTCATCATCTGCCACATTATGTTCATTATATGTCAAATTCTGTTCATTCTTTGTCACATTCTGTTCATTATCTGTCACATTCTGTTAATCATCTGTCATATTCTGTTCATCATATGTCACATTCTGTTCATTATTTGTCACATTCTGTTCATTATTTGTCACATTCTGTTCATTATTTGTCACATTCTGTTCATTTATGTCACATTCTGTTCATTCTCTGTCACATTCTGTTCATTTATGTCACATTCTGTTCATTCTCTGTCACATTCTGTTCATTTATGTCACATTCTGTTAATCATCTGTCATATTCTGTTAATTAGCTGTTACATTCTGTTCATTATTTGTCACATTCTGTTCATTATCTGTCACATTCTGTTCATTATCTGTCAAATTCTGTTCATCATCTGTCACATTCTGTTCATTATCTGTGATATCCTGTTAATTAGCTGTTACATTCTGTTCATTATCTCACAAATTCTGTTCATTATCTGTCACGTTCTGTTCATTAACTCTCATCGTCTGTTCATTATCTGTCACATTATGTTCTTTATCTGTCACATTCTGTTCATTATCTCTCAAATTCTGTTCATTATCTGTCACACTATGTTCTTTATCAGTCACATTCTGTTCATTATCTGACACTTTTTGTTTATTATTTGTTACGTTCTGCTCATTTTCTGTTACATTCTGCTAATTTTCTGTCAAATTCTGTTTATTATCTCTTGCATTCTGTTAATTATCTGTCTGTCACATTATTTTCATTATTTGTCACATTCTGTTCACTATCATTTACATTCTCTTAACTGTCTATGAAATTTTGTTTATTGTTTGTCATATTCTGTTCATTATCTGTCACATTTTGTTGATTATCATTTACATTCTGTTCATTATCTCTTACATTCTGTTTATTTTCTCTCACATTCTGCTCATCATCTTTAACATTTGTTCATTATCTCTCACATTCTGTTCATTATCTGTCACATTCTGTTCACTATTTATCACATTTAGTTCATTATCTTTCACATTCTGTTCATTATCTTTCACATTCTGTTCATTATCTTTCACATTCTGTTCATTTTCTGTCACATTCTGTTGATTATTTGTCACATTTAGTTCATTATCTGTAACATTCTCTTCATTATCTATCACATTCTGCTTGTTATCTCTCATATTCTGTTTATTATCTCTCATTCTACACCTTTAGCTTATAAATTCAATGTGTCGGGAGCCCGTGGGCGGTGTCATGTCCATGCGTTAATTTTTATATATTTCAACTACTGGGTCATTTTACATCAGAGGCAATATTAAAGTGAATTCCTTGTATTTGCCAATTTAAGATAAATTACGAATATTTGCAAATAATATTTATAAAAAATCACACAACTCACCTAAGCAGGCATGGTGGGCCTAATATTATTTTTTCAATACAAATTATGTAAACATTGTTGCAATTTGCACGGGGGGGGAATTAAATCTATTAATGTGTAAGAAAACCTTAAAGTATTTTCTCAGAATACTTTGAAAAAGCTTCAGCTAGTTAGAACTCTAAATTCTAACCTTTAATTCAATCTATACGCGAATTATTGGCTTTATAAGATAGTAAACATAATTGTTAAGTGACCCTCCATCTCCTCCATCCATTGCTAAAGTGACATGTCCGATACCCAACTGTACCCTTGAAAGCTTTTTTGATAAAGTTGTGGAAGACGATGCCTGGCCGCGTTAAACAAGTTCCACAAGATTCAACAGAATGAGATAGAACGGATACGGGGCATAGTACTGATAAACATCTACATGTGGGATCTCGATATAAACTACAGAGCGTCCCATATCATATCAGATTTTCTCCAATCTTTAACACCAAAATAAACCCTTAATACTCGAAAAACTTATCATTTTCCGCAAGAAAATTCTTATGTAACCCTTATATTTTTTTCAAAATGATTCATTCTAATTAAATTTTCTAATTAGTCCCAAAAATCGTAATTTAGACCAGTTCTCGGTCTAATATGATGTGGGACACCCTGTATTATTCTGAACCCTCTAGTAATAAGTTATAAGAAATATATATACTGGAAGTTATTTATGTGTTTTCATTAGAGTCTGACTCACGTCCACTATATTGGTTGATCCCCGACTTTGAACATACAGTTAAACGCTATCCAGTTTCGTGATTTTCTTGAACTTTGAACATTAAGTGATACATCCGAGCATCATGACCGACCGAAAAGAAACTCCAACCGAGTTCGTCGCCAAAGTCTCTGCCAAGCTCCCGGATTTCTGGACAGAGGACCCCGACCTGTGGTTCCCTCATGCAGAGGCGGCCTTCAGAAACGCCCAAATCACACAGTCAAAAACCAAATTCGACCACATCGTACAGAAACTTCCCCAGAAGATTATGGTCTCGGTACGCGGCCTGATCATGGGTTCTGCTGCCTCCTCAGAAACCCCTTACGAGGATTTAAAGGCCAAGCTTGTCTCCTTGTATACTCTATCACGCTGGCAGAAGGTTTCCAAACTAATTCATCACCCTGGGCTGGGAGACCGACGCCCTACTGCTCTCATGGACGCCATGTTGGCCCTTCTCCCAGAGGACGAGAAACCAGGTTGCCTGTTCCAAGGTTTATTTCTGGAGAGATTACCCGTCGAGATGAGGGACCATCTAGTCTCCAGGGAATTCAAAAACCCTAGTGAAATGGCGTTATACGCCGATAGTTTGTGGGACGCCAGGAAGGCTATTCCTACCGACCACCTCCTAGCCACAGCGTTGACCTCAACATCTTCCCCATCACGTGGTAGAACTCAGGACCGCAGAAGCCCATCACCGAACCGCCGTAGTCAAACCCCAGGTCCATCAAACTCAGAGTGTTATTTCCACAAACGTTTTGGTCCTGCAGCCAACAATTGTCGCCCTCCTTGCAGTTTCAAGGGAAACGCCAGAGCCGACGGGAGGAGGAAAAATTAAACAGCCTTCCTGTCGGCGGTTATCTCGTGTACCTTCAAGATGCCCTGTCAAACCGTGATTATTTAGTTGACACTGGAGCGTCAAGATCTGTGTTTCCTCATCGTTCCTCAGCTGCACCGACAGGCCCCCGACCCCTAATGACTGATGGACGACAAACTAAAGCTTGGGGTTCCAGATTGATTCCTCTACAGTTTGGTTCCCGCCGTTTCCAGTTCCAGTTCCTCCTCGCCGACATGGACCAACCAATCCTGGGAGCAGACTTCCTGGCAGAGTTTGACCTCCTAGTTGACACCAAGAACTGCCAAGTTCTTCAAAATCTCTCCTTTGAACCTCTTGCACCGCCTAGGATTTCGCCCGCCGATTCCTCCGTTGCCTCCGTGTGTAAACTCGCCCCTGATGTTGCCTCTCTCCTGGATGAGTTTCCTGCAGCCTGGAATCAATGAACACCTGGTAAACTCCCTGAACACAACATGGAGCATGTGATTGAAACAAAAGGACAACTGTTATATGCTCGCCCCCGCCGTTTGGATCAAGTTAAGTTAGCACAAGCTAAAGCTGAGTTCCAAAAATTGGAATCGGCGGGGATTATCTGCCGGTCTGATAGTCCTTGGGCCTCACCTCTTCATATGGTTCAAAAATCTGATGGTTCCTGGCGTCCTTGCAGCAATTACCGCCGTTTAAACAATGTTACCAGACCAGACCGGTATCCTCTCCCTATGTGGAAGACGATGCCTGGCCGCGTTAAACAAGTTCCACAAGATTCAACAGAATGAGATAGAACGGATACGGGGCATAGTATACTGATAAACATCTACACGATAGTGTGATCTCGATATAAACTATTATTCTGAACCCTCTAGTAATAAATTATAAGAAATATATACACTGGAAGTTATTTATGCGTTTTCATTAGAGTCTGACTCACGTCCTCTATAAAGTAGTAATTAAATATCCATGTGTTTTATTTTGTGAGGGTTCTCTACAAAAATGACTTGCGCATTTCTTTGCTTCAGAAAAAATGAAGATATTAACAGAATCAAACACACATAAAGCTAGAAAACCGAATTTATCTGGTAAATTATTGATCACATTTAGCTTTTAACAGTACCGCCAGCCATTGTGAATAGGGCTGGTCCCTCTTTAAACGGAGAGTCTTATACAGTGAATCCCAGTACTGTTGCTATGTAAATCTAGGATTCACTGTATGCATAACTGTCCATATAAGATATTTCTCATCAATTAAATATTTTATTGAAAAATTTTTTTTTTTTAAATTGTATGTTGAATTTTTATACACATTTTCTCTTCTTAAATTGAAAAACAATTAACCAAAAAAATCGCAGATTTGTTGTTTTTTGTCGATTGTAAAAAATCTTAATTTTTTAAGGAAAATTAGTTAATTCTCATATCAGATTTGGGTCCGATCGGTTCAGCCGTTTTAACGTTTATTGAATACAATTATACAGACAGACGGACAATTAGAAAGACAGACAGCAAAGTATATATATATATAGATTACCCTGTAATGTGACCGCCTGTGCTGTCACCATATCTCCTTCCTTGAATACTCCCAGAAGACCAGTGCTAAGCAATATTCAAAGTAAATAGTTTGTAAATTAAATCTTTTTTTTCTATAATTTGTTTCCCCATTTTAGATATAAAATATATAAATATATATATATAGAATATTAGATATAAAAAAGAATTAGATATTAAACCTTTGTTTTTAAGAAATATCAAAACAACAAATGGAGTCTAAACTTGTCATATATTATCTATATAATATTTAAATATATATGATAGGTCTTAAATATCATTTACCAGAAATCTGGGTAAATATATATAATATTAGGTCTTGAATATTACCTGAAATCTGGGTAAATATATTCTATATTAGGTCTTGAATATTATTTACCTGAAATCTGGGTAAATATTTATAATATTAGGTCTTGAATATTAAATGAAATCTGGGTAAAAATGTACAATATTAGGTCTTGAATATTACCTGAAATCTGGGTAAAAATATACATCATTAGGTCTTGAATATTACCAAAAATCTGCGTAAATATAAAGAATATTAGGTCTTGAATATTATCTGAAATCTGGATAAATAGTTTAAATATATACAAAATTGGGTCTTTAATATTACTAGAAATCTGGATAAATATAAATTGTAAGTCTTGAATATTACCTGAAATCTGTGTAAATATATATATAATATTAGGTCTTGAATATTACCTGAAATCTGGGTAAATATATGCTATATTAGGTCTTGAATATTACCTGAAATCTGGGTAAATATATGCTATATTAGGTCTTGAATATTACCTGTAATCTGGGTAAATATATGCTATATTAGGTCTTGAATATTACCTGAAATCTGGGTAAATATATACAATATTAGGTCTTGTATATTATCTGAAATCTGGGTAAATATATGCTATATTAGGTCTTGAATATTACCTGAAATCTGGATAAATATAAACAATATTAGGTCTTGAATATCACCTGAAATCTGGGGAAAAATATACAATATTAGGTATTGTATATTCCCTGAAATCTGGGTAAGCTATATTAGGCCTTGAATATTACCTAAAATCTGGGTAAATATATGCAATATTAGGACTTGAATATTACCTGAAATCTGAGTAAATATATGCTATATTAAGTCTTGAATATTACCTGAAATCTGGGTAAATATATGCTATATTAAGTCTTGAATATTACCTGAAATCTGGGTAAATATATAAAATATTAGGTCTTGAATATTACCTGAAATCTGGGTAAATATATATAATATTAGGTCTCAAATATTACCTGAAATCTGGGTAAAGATATGCTATATTAAGTATTGAATATTACCTGAAATCTGGGTAAATATATGCAATATTAGGTCCGGAAAATTCTCCTTCAGAATCAACTCTACCGACCACCAAACCTCCACCTAAAAAAGTATTAATGATTCTATGAATTTTAAAAAGTGCCACAAACGATTGACAATTCACAAAGTCTCCCGTAAAGTTTTCTCAAAATTATTTCGGTGTTTTTTTTATTCAGTTGATTAGTGATTAATCTCAGTAAAAAAAACTATGGAATAGGATGACGACTGTTAAATTGCAGTTAATTATGATTTTGAATATAGTTCAATGAACATGAACCATAGCAATAGTGCAGTGTACATTTAATTATAGATCCTTTTCACTTCAAGGGAGTGACCGGCTATGTAAGGTGGTTGAACTGAGTATGCAGTGTTGTGGAAAACTTCTTTTGGATTCTTTTGATAAATATAACACTTTTAAAAGATCTGTAAATCCCGAGTTTGAGCGCAAATTCGACGTTCAAAACTTCTACTTTGGGGGTGGATACGTTTCAGAATTAGTTTTTTAAAAATTAAATAACGACTTTGAAAAATAAAGTAAAATTATACAGTATAGATTTGATGGTTAGGAAAATATTCGTCAATAAATCAATGATAAAATCGATTATTTCGTTTTCATTATTATGTTGAATTTCATATTTTCTTTGAATTTATTCGTAGATTTCTTCAAATTCTTCAAATGTCGTCTTTTCAATAATAATTCTAGAAAATCTACGAAAATCTTTGTGAATAATGAGAAACCAGAATAATGAGATAATAGAAACTAATAAATTAACAAGATTACTTATTTCCAATGATACGATTATTTTTTTTATTTTCTCAACATGTTCCTATACATGACGTCAGTAGTTTTTGAGTAGAACTTTTGTTACATTTTATGTCGTCGTTATTCAATAGTTTGAAAACGTATCCACCCTCAAAGTAGGAGTTTTGAACGTCGAATTTGCGATCAAACTCAGCATTTACAGATCTTTGAAAAGTTTAATATGTCTAAAATGAATCCGAAAGAAGTTTTCCACAACACTGCATACTCAGTTCATAGCCGGTCACTCCCTTTAATTAGTTGATTTTTAATCAGCTAGAAACATATTAAAGATTGCTTAAAGGGAGTGTTCGCGAAAAGTGAATGGGGGTATAGGCTTACGTCGAAAAATATTTGATGGTGATTGATGCTAATCTTACTTCTGTTGCCTCTATTGGAAGAAAATTGTTAAAAACGACTCATATCAAACTATCGTAATAGATAATTTCTGTTAGATCGAATATTCTATTTATGAACAAGCAAGGTTTGTACCATTCGGTTGTAAGAATATAGGGATTAGAAAATATAAACTTATGGCAAACTCCTTTAAAAAGAACTCTGAGAATCAAATCTTAAAGAAATTAATCACTTTCTGAAACTCTTCTTTGTATATTTCATATTTGCAACACCAACAGGTTGCAAAGATAAAATTAAAGATAGATAAAATATTCTAGTATCTTTTCTTTAAAATTAAAGATTCTGTTTTGAAACTAAAGTCGTAATTTTTACGTCAACGGAGTGCAACTAAATAGTAGTACTTTAGTATATCAAACAATATTGGAATATTTTTTAAACCCCCAACATTGCGATGCTGATTGGCTCAATAACTATAGTGAGGGAAGAAAATCCCAAAACCAACAGAAAGGACGCTAACTTAATGAATGCCGTATGTGAGCAATATCTTATAAATGTAAAGAAGATCAAAAAGCTAGTCATGATCAACAAGGGCGGTTACGCCCCCCCCCCCATTACAGGCCCCCACACTGGCCCCTTGCCCCAACCGTGTGTACGCCCTTATCCTAGTTCCTTTTTTTTACGTTGTTCCTAAAATCCTAAATTGCATTTGCTTAGATGACCTTTTTGCTTTGTTCCTTTTCTGAAGTTCGATATAATTCTTCCTATAATCTATGATGTGAAATACGAAGTTGTTTGTGTTTTATTATGCTTTTAACTATGTACATTGTATACTGTACACTGTACAGGCTGTTTCTGTATTTATTTTAGGAATACAGTTTTTGTGTAAACTATATAACCGTATTCTTATAACAAGCATAGGCATGGTCTGTAGTTCTGTACATATTAACCATTTCCCTCTACCAAAAATGCTACATTTTATATTTTAATTAATTTTTAAAAGGAACAGTTTGTAAATTATAAAAAGAAACATTAGCAATTTCCAAAAAAGCAAGTGAAAAAAACTTATTAGTCTTTTTCACTTGCTTTGCCTCAGTCTAAAATATTATATGATTATGATTAATGAATTATGATACCAAACATGTGTACATTGTAAACAATTATTCTTTTTTAATCTTTACTAGTCCAATTTGTGACTTTTTTCAGAAGAAACTAAAATGTGCTTCGCATCTTGAAGTTTTTGTTTCTATTTTTGGAATATTTTGTTTCTAATTTTAGAATAGCTTCTCTATTTTTAGAATAGCACTTAAAGGAAAGGAACCTAATGAAAAAACAGGAAAAATATCTAAAGTAATAAACGATATTGTGTGATAAGTTAAAAATCAAGTTTTTAGTCTTTAGTCATTAATTTTTACTCTTTTTTAAGTTAAAAACAAAAGTAATTCTGGAAGCGTTGAAAGAAAACTTTTCAAAGCAATTTTTAAAATTATTTCGAATAAAGATTTCTTTAAATTGAATTTTAAAAGTACCATTAATTAAACCATTTAGATAAAGTTGATTGTCCAGAGAAGAATACATAACTTTGTCAAAAAAATTTTTCATGAAAATATTGGAGATTGCCTTTTCTAAAGGTATCCGATCATCATCATAACTTCCATCAAATTTTCATTGGGGAACTCAGTAAACCACGGTAACGTTCTTAGCTTGTTTTAAATTTGTTAGGTGAGTGGGGTTAAGTTTTTATAGTGAAAGTTTAGTTTTCATGCAAAGTTGGGTACATACAGGGTTACCCACAAAGGATGAAACTGAAAAGACGACCCAAAAATCTAAAAATATGACGATTTGAAGCTTGATTTTTGGTTTCTGCACTCAATTGAATTTTGATTGTTTATTAAAGGATTAAGCACAGAAACACACCAGTTTTGGCTCTACAAGTAACCCTGACTGCAAGATAATGGATTACACAAATTCTGAACAATCGTCTCTATAGTCTCATCCTTTGTGGGTATCACTGTATATTACACAAATATTTGTATCAGTGGAAAATACCATTTTACATCTTGTTTTATCATGCTTTTAACTATGAACCTTGTATACTGTACACTGTACAGGCTGTTTCTGTATTTATTTTAGGAATACAGTTTTTGTGTAAACTATATAACCGTATTCTTATAACAAGCATAGGCTTGGTCTGTAGTTCTGTACATATTAACCATTTCCCTCTACCAAAAAGGCTACATCTTATATTTTAATTTATTTTTTACAGGGACAGTTTGTAAATTATAAAAAGAAGCATTAGTAATTTACAAAAAAAAAACAAGCGAAAAAAAACCTATTGTTCTTTTTCACTTGTTTTGCCTTTGTTTAAAATATGATACAGGGTGTCCCAAAAAACATCTTGTTATTTGCAACTTTATAACGAGGAAAATGCATTCACAAAACAATAACACATCAAAAAGTGTTGCATTGCACTTCTTCTTGAAGATGATTGGCATTTAATAAAATAAGCCATGATCGTGCAATTTAAGAGATTTATTTTCGGAAAGAACTAGAAAATGTTCAAATAAATACAAAAATGATAAAAAGAAGAATTCAACAGAATTACAGTGAGACCCATACAAAGGAATAGTAAGACGACTGTGAGACTAAGTTATGATTTTAAATCATCCTATAAACAAAAATCAAACGCAGTAATTAAACAAATACATTAACTCACAAAATAAGTTGATAGTTAAGCCACCAGTAAAACTATTGGCTTGCTGAAAAATCGTCTTTGCATTCATTAATTTTAATGGTCTCACGGTAGAAAATTTGTTAGAATAACATGATCGTATTTTCGAATATAGGCAACAGAGTTAAAGTTGGTGAAGGTTTAACTGAGCTGTACTGTACGATATTCTCAAAGTTGAACTTAAAAGTTAAACATTGTATTTATAAAAGGAATAAAAATAATAAAAAAATCATTTAGAAACTTATTTTGTTATTTTTAATAGCATAGATTGAATATCAATAACCGATAGAACACATGATGTCGTCTTTTCAAGATTTAGGGGTTTTTCGTCCACAATAACTCTGAGGCAGAAGCCCAAAGGAGTTACGAGCATGTTGCGTTGAATTACAAGACTTCTTTGGACTTCTGCCTCAGGTGAACGAAAAACCTCTAAATCTAAAAAACTACGACATCTAGTGTGCTATCTTTAATTGTTAATTTATCTCTGGGTAACAAGTTCTCTAAAATTCTAACCTGGCAAAAATTTCCAACAGGTTCCGAACAATTTTCCATTCCTTGTCATTCCGGCATGGGTCAGCTTTTTGTCTGGTGAATAGTATTTACAGAAACCATGCAGTACACTGTCCTTGGCGTACCCTAAACACAACATTGTTCATATATTTCAGTACACTGTCCTGCCGTACCCAGAACACAACATTGTTCAAATATTGCAGTACAGTATCTTTGGCGTACCCTAAACACAACATTGTTCATATATTTCAGTACACTGTCCTGCCGTACCCAGAACACAACATTGTTCATATATTGCAGTACATCCTTGGTGTGTTATTATTATTTTTACTGTTATTGATTTTATTATTATTATTATTGTTATTATAAGTATTATTATACCTGAAACCCAGACTCCTGTACTGAATTGTAAACAAACTTTTCCTTGAATTTTATTCTTGACATAGAAGCACTCGAGGAAACAGACCTGGGTTTTATCATCTGCGTCCATCCTAGATATTCAACTTGGTCGGTCCTATACATAAACACACAGATGGGTTGGTTCTAGAGCACTCTGGACTAGAGTAAATTTGAATTCGAACAGGGCTGACCCAGCTTGTACCGGCATGCCAGATGGTAGCGTGTACTGACCCGCCCCTGTATCCTATGTTGGCCCGCACTTATATTGAGCTTAGCTAAAGTTGTGAAACTGTTGACACTAATTAACCAACAAACATACTATTGGATTCGACTTAAATGAAGACAGGAACGGTGAAGAGGTTCTAGAGATAGATTGGTTCTAAGAAAGGTTTGGTTCTAGAGATGAATTGGTACTAGATATGGATTGGTTCTAGAGATAGATTGGTTCTAAGGAAGGATTGGTTCTAGAGATGAATTGGTTCTAGAGATGGATTGGTTCTAAAGAGGGATTGGTTCCTGAAGTGAATTGGTTCTAGAGATGGATTGGTTCTAGAGATGAATTGGTTCTAGAGATCGATTGGTTCTAAGGAAGGATTGGTTCTAAGGTAGGATTGGTTCTAGAGATGAACTGGTTCTAGAGATGGATTGGTTCTAAGGAAGAATTGGTTTTAGAGATGAATTGGTTCTAGTGATGGATTGTTTCTAGAGATGGGTTGGTTCTAGAGGTGGATTGGTTCTAGAGATGGATTGGTTCTAGAAATTAATTGGTTCTATATATCGATTGGTTCTTAGAAAGGATTGGTTCTACAGATGAATTGGTTCTAGAGATGAATTGGGTCTAGAGAAGGGTTGGTTCTAGAGAAGGATTGGTTCTAGAGATGGATTGGTTTTAGAGATGGATTGGTTCTAGATACAGATTTGTTCAAAGGAAGGATTGGTTCTATAGATGAATTGGTTCTAGAGAAGAATTGATTCAAGAGTTGGATTGGTTCTATAGAAGGATTGGTTCTAGAGATAAATTGGCTCTTGAGATGAATTGGTTCTAAAGATGGATTGGTTCTACAGAAGAATTGGTTCTAGAGATGGATTGGTTCTAGAGATGTATTGATTCTAGAGATGGGATGGTTCTAAAGAAGAATTGCTTCAAGGGATTGGTTCTAGAGATGGATTGGTTTTAAAGAAGGATTAATTCTAGAGTTGGATTGGTTCTAGAGATGGATTAGTTCTAGAGATGGATTGGTTTTAGAGATGGATTGGTTCTCGAGATGGATTGGTTCTAGATATGTATTGGTTCCAGAGATAGATTGGTTCTAGAGATGGATTGGCTCCATGGATGAATTGGTTCTAAGAAAGGATTGGTTCTAGAGATGAATTTGTTCTAGAGATGGATTGGTTCTAAGGAAGGATTGGTTCTAGATAGGGGTTAGTTCTAAAATTGAATTGATTCTAAAGATGGATTGGTTTTAAAGATGGATTGGTTCTACAAATGAATTGGTTCTAAGGAAGGATTGTTTTTAAAATTGAATTGGTTCTAATGATGGATGGGTTCTAGAGATGGATTGATTCTATGGAAGGATTGGTTCTAGAGATGAATTGGTTCCAGAAATGGATTGGTTCTAAAGAAGAATTGATTCAAGAGTTGGATTGGTTCTAGAAATGGATTGGTTTTAAAGATGGATTGGTAGAGATAGATTGTTCTAGAGATGGATTGGTTCTAAGGAAGGATTGGTTCTAGATAGGGGTTAGTTCTAAAATTGAATTGATTCTAAAGATGGATTGGTTTTAAAGATGGATTGGTTCTACAAATGAATTGGTTCTAAGGAAGGATTGTTTTTAAAATTGAATTGGTTCTAATGATGGATGGGTTCTAGAGATGGATTGATTCTATGGAAGGATTGGTTCTAGAGATGAATTGGTTCCAGAAATGGATTGGTTCTAAAGAAGAATTGATTCAAGAGTTGGATTGGTTCTAGAAATGGATTGGTTTTAAAGATGGATTGGTAGAGATAGATTGTTTCTAGATATGTATTGGTTCTAGAGATGGATTGGTTCTAAAGAAGGATTGGTTCTAAAAAAGGATTGGTTCTAAAGAAGGATTGGTTCTAGAGATGGATTGGTTCTAGAGAAGGATTGGTTCTAAAGAAGGATTGGTTCTAGAGATAAATTGGCTCTAGAGATGAATTGGTTCTAAAGAAGGATTGGTGGATTGGTTCTAGAGATGGATTGGTTTGAAATAAGGATTGGTTCTAAAAATGGATTGGTTCTACAGAAGAATTGCTTCAAGAGTTGGATTGGTTCTAGAGATGGGTTGGTTCTAAAGAAGGATTGGTTTTAGAGATAGATTGGTTCTAAAGAAGGATTGGTTCTAGAGATAGATTGGTTCTAAAGAAGGATTGGTTCTAGAGATGGATTTAACTTTTTTTACGGTTAAAACATATAGAAAAAAGTAAGTAAACGGTTTTTTAAACTTTTGTTAATGTTTAAAAACAAAATACAAGAGCACATCTTTAAAAGTTATGACTTAAAGACGTGATTAAGTCTGAGGCTAAAATAAGAAAAACCTACGCAAGGCTTAAATATTCTTTGTAAAAGAAACAATTAAAGTGACAAAACAAATTAAAAGGACACAGAGAGTGACATCTACCGTTAACTTATCAAGTTATTTTAACTAACGTCTAGACTTGAGCCCAAATCTTTAAACGTAAAGAACTTTATAACGTGGTTTTAGAAAAAAATTCATCATTTGATCTAATTTTAAGATGTCATTTTCAAAACACCTTTTTTATAATGGCCACTCACATAGAAGAATAAAAATCCTTGCAAAATAATAAGAAAAAAAAATAGTTTTTCTTTATAAAAATGTGAGACGTGTCCGGAATGTAGAGAAATGTACAGACGTAAATCTTTGTTGCTAAGAAAGACTTGAGAGAGGTCAGATGGAGAAAATTTAGAGACTGATGAGGCTCCTCTAGTTTCGATTTTACGCGCAAGCATGAGAAATGCAAATTTATCCGGGTATATCCGGGTATATCCGGGTATATCCGGGTATATCCGGATACATATTAGAAATTTAAAACATGTTTAGTCTTCACAAAAGCTTTCTTTTAGATTGAGTTCTGATTGAAAACATGAAATATTTCAATTTTGCGTAGAAATTACTTTATATATATATATATGTGTGTTTACCACGCCCCGCCCCTCTCTCTCTCTCTTGGTCAAAAAAGTATAGTTTTTAAGAACAGTGGCATTTACTTATACCTGAATTTTCCTTCTCGTTCTCCATTCTTCCATTCTCCTGAAATTAAACAAAATGGAGGCGATGTAAGAATATTTTTTTATCTTGTAACTTTTATTTTAATGTTAATTTCAAATTCACAGAAATAAAAACTTTTCGAGTAAATCATACATTGCTATCTTCGCAATTGGGGTCATTTAATTAAAATTACGCTTACAGTCCCTTATCCATCTAAATTCACCCACTGCAGAAAAGTAAATGCTTTAATTAAATATGTCTGAAAAAAAGGAATTGAGTATTTGTCACAAACTCTGGTTTTCTAATTTGAGTTTGTGGCAAAGCCTTTCCTTTCAAACAAATATTAGTGCCTTCTTACCCGACATACTACAACCGTTATCAAATTCCAGGCTACCTCGCCCATGGAATTTTCTTTCTTTATCTCGACCTCCCTAGTTATCAAAATATTTTAGAATTTTTTACCAATATCAAAACAGTTGCAGTATCGTATTCGAGTTCAGAGAAGTTGAAAGAATAGATTATCATTTTTTGATTAGTTCTATTTGAAAGATTTTTTTTATAATAACCAAGAAAATTATTGGAAACAATATAATAATAACTATGTTTATTATTTTTATTCAGTGAAATGTTATTTTTTAACTAAATCCCTCGAATACTGGTTAAAATTTGGTATGGGCTTTTTACATCGAATAATGATTTTTCCTGGTGTAAAGCTTTTAAAACATATTTAAAGATACTGTGAGATAATTGAAAATATTTTTCGATCAAATAGGCAATATTTCTGTATTAGTACCTGATATGTGAAAGTGTATGGATCAAATAGGCGATATTTCTGTATTAGTACCTGATATGTGAAAGTTTATGGATTAAATAGGCAACATTTCTGTATTAGTTTGTGAAGGATAAAATAGGCAATATTTCTGTATTAGTACCTGATATGTGAAGGTTTATGGATCAAATAGGCAATATTTCTGTATCAGTACCTGATATGTGAAGGTTTATGGATCAAATAGGCAATATTTCTGTATCAGTACCTGATATGTGAAGGTTTATGGATTAAATAGGCAATATTTCTGTATCAAAATAGGCAATATTTCTGTATCAGTACCTGATATGTGAAGGTTTATGGATTAAATAGGCAATAGTTCTGTATTAGTACCTGATATGTGAAGATTTATGGATTAAATAGGCAATAGTTATGTATTAGTACCTGATATGTGAAGGCCAGTTTATCTAAGAATTCAAATATTTAAATTTTAAACTATCCGAAAGATTTTCATTGAGATTAGGATTAACCCCCAAATCTTGTTTAAGATATGTTGTATTCGATATAATTTCCTAAGAATGTGTGACCCCTCCCTTAATATTAATTGTAAACACTTCCTTAAACATAATCATTTGAATATATTGGATTTCGGGGCGCTTCACGCCCATCTTCTGTTAAAACTTTTATTTGTTACTTTATCTGTAAACATGTTCTCTTCGAACATTAAAAAATACAAAATTTCGCGCATAGTATAAATGAATTCCCTAAGGATGGATACGGTTCTATTGTTGGAGCATCTTTAGATATCAAACTAGACATCGTGCACCGTCCGCTTAGATCATTACATCTAAACAAATATATAATTTAAAGGGACTGTACGCATTATTTCAAGTGACTCTCCATGACCTATTTACTTTAAAAAGCTTTGTCTGATCAAGTACGAATTGGATAGAACTTGCACATTTATTTCTTGTTGGAAAATTCTGATTTTAGTGAGAAAAACGACGATATCGTCAGTATTTTTGATCAAATTAAGGTTTCCATAATACCCTTGTAAATCAGACATCTGCACTTGAAATCACGTGATAAGTGACCCCCATAATAAAAGAGTTTAAAATAGTAATCTTTATCAGGGGAATAATGAGGAAAAATAACTTCGTTTTTATCCTAAAAGTGTTAAATTCTGTTAATTTTTCCATCTGCCTCTGATGCATAAATCCGCAAGTCACTTTTTTTAAAGAACCCACGGTTGAAAATTTAAAATTTTTAGAAAGAAAAACATCCTTTACGCATTGCAAAGGTTGACGTTGTGAATCTGGTATGAACCTCTTTTAATGGATATATAGTCCCTTGAAGTAACGTGAACAGAGCTGAAAACTTTAGAATGAAATATCCTTACTTCCGATCGGTTAATTACTCTGTAGATTAATATCAATAGGACAACAAGCATTATTTAATCTGGAGATTTAAAAAAAGAGGAGATCAAGCATTAATCCCGATATCCACCATTCTAAAGTTTTCAGCTCAGTCCTTATTATATCAATTGTTCATTACTTTAAACCAGGGAGAATAGTATAGGAAGGTTCAGTTGTTTAGTAGTTTGTTGATTATATTCAAAATTATCTTTACTAATAGAAATTAGCACCACTCACCACAAAGTTATCAAAGTAAATATGTTTCAGGGTGGAAAAAAATAAAGGAACTCACTAGAATTTCTACTAAGGATATATGGATCAATTCTAAATATTTTCGTTAACTTTATCTTTTCTCTTAAACTTACCTGAGTTCCCTTGAATCCCAGTTTTCCATCTGTTTGATCCACTGCTCCAGTTCTGCGCTAAGTTCCAATCCAGTTTTGGGAGCAGGAGGAGTAGATGGAGAGGGAGCTGGATTTTGTACTGGTGACAAGTCAGCCTAAACAGAATATCTTACAGTGATATCCAGAAAACTGGGAAATAGGTAGACGACATAAAAGCAAAAACTAACATGTATATGAAATTGTTACAAAGCATGCTTGTTTATTAATATCTTATTATTCACTTAATCCGTAAAATTAAACTGTTTACACTGAACAATTATAGTGTTGAATGTTTATTGGTTATGTAAAGTTATAAATTAATTTAAAAATAATTCCAGAGTTTTTTGAATCACTGTATAATCTAAACTTAACTTTTAATTGCCTATTTTCCCATTTTTTTGAATTTTTTTAATTGTTAAAATATGTATTAAGTAAAAAATAAAGCTTTCGAAATATACACAAAAGATTTGCAGTAATTTTTACTTTCTTTCATTCAACACATTTTTCTCAAGCAGCAAAGATTTGATGGACAAGAATTATGAAAATCTTCCAGGTTTAGAGAATAAAACGTACCTCTGAACTTGCTGAGCCCTGAGCTAAACCTGAACCTGAACCTGAACCGGATCCGGACACGTTCAGAAGAAAGTGTTTATTCCTTCTATCTCTTCTTCTAAATAATATTAAAATTAAGTATTAAGTGGTCGGGGACTGATAAAAAATTCAAAATATATAATTATGCCGGGGAAATCTTGTTTTTTTTCCTATTTTTTTTACGGGGGGATTATGGTCTAAATTCATTATATGCTTGCGGTCTAAATTTTATTTTTTATTTCAAAATATGGTTATAGGGATACATTTTTGTTCAGCTATAAGGCCTTTTTTTTAGAAAATTCAGAAAATTTGTGCAGTCTCAGACTCCTTAACGTTTTGGATTTAAAAATAAGATAAAAAACTGTGGAATAGGAAGACGACATTTGAGCCATTTTCTGTGTATTTGATGTTGTTATAAAGCAAAGGAATTTACCATTAGCTTCAAAATCAATTTATCAAATAAAATTGGTCTGTGTTCACTTGACAAATGACAATTTTTTATGTTATAAGTTTATTAGAATATTTTAACTTGAATCTAACACATATTTATTTCACTAGAAGGGCATCATTCATTTGGCGTACCGTCCCGGTTTGCCTTAAATTGTCTGTAAAATTGTTCTGTGCAGCTTGCTCTCGTTAGTTAAAAGTCGGCCCGGTTTTTGAAATGACCCGGAGTTTACAGTGAACATTTGTATGGGTCTCATATAGTACTTTTTATCAAGAGGAATTAAGAGGAATATGATTAAGGGTTGTTTAGCTGACCTAAGTTGAAGTTCTAGAAGAGTAGAGGAAGAATGTTCAGGAACAAGATTCTTTACTTCTCTTGACATCGGTAGAACAACAGCTGATGCCATTTCAGAAACACAAAACTGTCTAAACTAAAAGCAGTTGTCATAAATGTAACTAAAGTTATCTTAACTATGCAGCGTCATATACGTAACATGGATGCTTAAACTTTTCAACAACAGCAGCTATTATATAAAACTAAGATTCGAAATTTTCCAAAAGCTGCTGCCGATCTGTAACGCATCTGTCTGAACTACAAAAACAGCAGCTGTCACGTCTGTAACACTACTGTCTTAACAGTAGCTTTCATATTTGTAAGTAAGATTCTGAACTATGCAACAGCAACTGTCATATCTGGAATTATAGCTTTCATATTTTTAAGTCAGATTCTAAACTATGCAACAGCAGCTGTCATATCTGGAATTATAGCTGTAATCTACTCAACAACAGTAGCTGCACATATATACACAAATGTCATAACTATGCAAGAACAGCAGCTGACGTATGTGTAGAACATCGATGTCTAATTTAGCCATGAAAAACATCTGTCATATTTATAACAGATCTTTTATAAAGGAAACACACAACTTTATCAAATACAATAAAATAAATAAAAATTATCAATGTGAACTATACTAATGTAATGAAAGCTTAAGATCTTAGAATATCAAGCATTATTTTACCTGGAAAATATAAATGAACTTAGTCAAGAAAATGCCTTTTTCATTTTGCTAACAGTTCTTTAAAATTCCCTCTAGTTCTCCTGGTTCTCCTCGTTCTTATAGTTCTCCTAGTTCTACTCTAGTTCTCTTGTTTCTCTTTGTTCTCCTCTAGGTTTCCTGGTTCTCCGAGTTCTCCTTTAGTTCTCCTGGTTCACCTCGTTCTTCTTGTTCTCTTGTATATTTCCTGGTTTTCCTGGTTCTTCTAGTTCTCCTCTAGGTCTCCTAGTTTTCTTGGTTCTCCTATAATTTTCCTAGTTCTCCAAGTTCTTCTATAGTTTTCCTAGTTCTCTTGGTTCTCCTATAGTTCTCCTGGATCTCCTGGTTCTCCAAGTTCTCTTGGTTCTCCTGGTTCTCCTGGTTTAACTAGTTTACCTTGTTATCCTCTAGTTTTCACAGTCTATCTATCTATCTATAGTTTCACGGAAGGAATGACATTAAAATATGACAACTGCAGCTTTCATTATTTATTTCATCAACTTATTCTTCCTCAGCGCCCAGTTTGTTACAGGCAGCAGCCGTACGGTCAACTTTCAGTAAATGTAGAAACTAGACTGCAGAATCCTAGAATACAATACTGCTTTCCTTACATGTTCTTTCTTAGATAGATAGATAGATAGATAGATAGATAAATATATAGATAGATAGATAGATAGATAGATAGATAGATAGATAGATAGATAGATAGATAGATAGATAAATATATAGATAGATAGATATATAGATAGATTGATTGATTGAAAGATAGATATATAGATAGATAGATAGATAGATAGATAGATAGATAGATAGATAGATAGATAGATAGATAGATAGATAGATAGATAGATAGATAGATNAGGCCAGGAAATAGCCCAGCCTAATCCCAGGTAGTAGGCCAGGAAATAGCCCAGCCTAATCCCAGGTAGTAGGCCAGGAAATAGCCCAGCCTAATCCCAGGTAGTAGGCCAGGAAATAGCCCAGCCTAATCCCAGGTAGTAGGCCAGGAAATAGCCCAGCCTAATCCCAGGTAGTAGGCCAGGAAATAGCCCAGCCTAATCCCAGGTAGTAGGCCAGGAAATAGCCCAGCCTAATCCCAGGTAGTAGGCCAGGAAATAGCCCAGCCTAATCTAACAAAACTAATTAGAAATATTGTCTGTTTTCTTCTCAATATTTTTATCTGAGAAAACTATTTATTTTTTGTCCAAAATTATATTTTATTTCTTTGGACATCGCAGAGGAATCAACGTGATCCGTAAATCTTCGTAAGATAGAGATCAATGCTTGATCCTTAGATTCACAACAAAACGTTCTGACTTAAGTTAGTTTTCAAATTCTAATTTGATTGACAAAACTAGCACAAAATTGATTTATGTATATTAAAATAAAACATCAATAGGAGCCAGGATGTATGTTCTTTAAAAAATAGCTTTGAAATACATCTTTAGTTAGTAAGAGAAAATAATTTACGAAAACAAATAAAATTTAACATTTTGTGGTGTGCACAAAAAAAAAGCTTGATATTTGATAACCTATTAAGAATAAGATATACTTTCAGTAAAAAAATGAAATTTTTCTATAATGATCCATCGTTTATAATCAGTGGCTTTCATTATATCAATTATAAAAGTTTTTTAAAAAAATGTTTCAACTCGGTTTATAATCAATACAAATAGTTTATGAAAATTTGTAATTGAAAATAAGAAAAGTTAATCACGCAACCTCGTCAAAATTGGAAATGTTCCAAAACAGTAAAATTTGTGTACAAAGGGTTTTCCGGTTTTGTTCTTTGTGTTGTTAAAAGATAGAAACCTTGAAATATCAACTTTTTAAATTTCTTAAATCGTTTATATTCGTTTAAAATTTGATTCTGCTAAAAAACGCACAATGTACATCTTATTTTTGGTGCATTGATCTAAATTCACAACTGCCATATTTAGTATATAGTATATAGTATAACACTTGGCTTTCTATTGTTTCAAGTTTATTATAGATACATACTACATACTACACGGTACACAGGGGAACAACAATCTAAGAAGATCAGTTTACACATAAACAGTGAAATTACCAAAGGTAAACACGCTACAGTAATCTGCTAATGAAATTACCAAAGGTGGCAAACACGCTACAGTAATCTGCTAATAAAATTACCAAAGGTAAACACGCTACAGTAATCTGCTGATGAAATTACCAAAGGTAAACACGCTACAGTAATCTGCTAATGAAATTACTAAAGGTAAACACGCTACAGTAATCTGCTAATGAAATTACCAAAGGTGGCAAACACGCTACAGTAATCTGCTAATGAAATTACCAAAGTAAACATGCTACAGTAATCTGCTGATGAAATTACCAAAGCTTAACACGCTACAGTAATCTGCTAATGAAATTACCAAAGGTAAACACGCTACAGTAATCTGCTAATAAAATTACCAAAGGTAAACACGCTACAGTAATCTGCTATTGCCAAAGGTAAACACGCTACAGTAATCTGCTAATGAAATTACCAAAGGTAAACACGCTACAGTAATCTGGTAACAAAATTACCAAATGTATATGCGCTACTAGTATTCTTGTATTCAGATTACCAAAGGTAAACACGCTACAGTAATCTGCTATTGAAATTACCAAATGTATATGCGCTACTTGTATTCTTGTATTCGGATTACCAAAGGTTAACACGCTACAGTAATCTGCTAATGAAATTACCAAATGTATATGCGCTACTAGTATTCTTGTATTCGGTTTACCAATTCATTTTCCTTCCACTATTTATTGTTTATCATTGTACTTTTATCTTCCTTCCACTATTTATTGGTTATCATTGTACTTTTATCTTCCTTCCATTATTTATTAGTTATAATTGTACTTTTATCTTCCTTCCACTATTATTGGTTATTATTGTACTTTTATCTTCCTTCCACTATTTATTAGTTATCATTGTACTTTTATCTTCCTTCCACTATTTATTAGTTATCATTGTAATTTTATCTTCCTTCCACTATTTATTGGTTATCATTGTACTTTTATCTTCCTTCCACTATTTATTAATTATCATTGTACTTTTATCTTCCTTCCACTATTTATTAATTATCATTGTACTTTTATCTTTGCAAAACAAAGAATTTCAGATAAAAATGGAAGATATAGATCTGGCAAAGCTGAACAGTACAGAGGACTATTCTAGAAAATATCTAAAAGTTGAAGACAATAAACAATCAAAAATACAGGTTATTCAAGTGCTTGTTAATTTTAAAGGGCCTTGAAATAAAATAAATGTTGGGGTTTTACATTTTTACATTTGTACAGGGGAATATTATTTATTTCAAAATAAAATCGATAAGAGAATAAAAATTTAGAAACTTTACAATCCTAAAAGAAATATAAATATATTAACAAACTTTAAACTTATAAAAGCTAAATTATATAGTTCATCAAAAAAGAATTAAAAATCAAATACGAAAAAAGATCAATTATTGGGTTAACATGGGATTCAAAAATGTTACTGTGAACTGATGCTATAGCGCTAACAAAAAATAAAACTGTCATGTTTTAATGACTTATAAATATTTTTTAGGAGTATATTGCAAACTCTATAAGAATCTTGGGAGGCTCTAATGCTGATATTTTTACTACAAGGGATCCCGAGAAACTTCTTGTTGAAGTATCTTCTCAAATTTGGGAACATGTTCCAGAAATTAGGGACCAGTTTTAATGAATTGAAAAGGTCACTGAACTACCTACCCCTGGTTCAAATCTTGAATCACTGATTCAAATTCTCATGAATTCTTATTTTCGAATCAATTCAATTCAATTCAATTCAAATTTGAACCGCAGTATGTATTTTAGCGACCTATCTCAAAATCATTAAATTCAATCGCAGATCTCTTATCAAGACAAAGAAAAAAGTTTCAAAGACCAAAAAGGAAGATACAGAAAGAGAAAACTGAACGGTCGAGAGTTTTTGTCACAAACTCTAATTTTCTAATCTCCATATCTTTGCAATCCGATGTTGTAGACCTTTGATATTTCACACAGTCAATTCTGTTTCAGCAAAAAGTCTAAGTTTGAAATATAAAAGCTTTACGTCATCAGATTGCAAAGATTTAGTGATTAGAATTGAATTCAATCATTGATTCACAAAGATTTCCTTTCCTCGAAGTATCAATGCTAAATATTCAAATATCATAGAAAAGAAATGATTTGTCGTAGTTTTTCCAGAGGTATTTTTTCCTTAAAAAACATTCTAATACGATATCAAAAAATCGTTTTTTGGGCAACAAAGTTTGAATTATTGCCAAAAAGCCATATTTTGTTGAATATAAGAGATTTTTGTCGTTTAATTGGCAGCAATTCAACTTTTTCTGTTAAATAATCGATTTTTATTGATTTTGTAATCTATATTTAAAGATGAGAAAGCATATTTTATTATCTCTCTCTCACTGATCTTCATCTACAGGTTAAAGTTAAGGAGGATACTTCTTTGATAGGAAACATTTAGATATTTTGATCTTATTTCTCTCATTTATGTAAATATTGTCAATTCTTGTTAAGTGTGCAAACTTTTGAATGAATTTGCATTTTTGTATGAAAACTGCGCATCAATCTGCTCTTTTGATTAAACTTTTAATTAGATTATTTAGCTTCAGAAAAATTAGAAAAATTCTTAACATATTTATATTTTAGTAAATTTTCAAGATAATTTTTTTTAATTTGTTTAAATTTTTTTAAAGCATGATTATGATTTCAGTGGATTAAGCGCTGATAAAAAACATGAGAAATTTCTATTTTATTTTATTTTCAAAACAGGTGCACTGTAAATTAAATTGCGAAAATTATTTTAAAATAAAATACAAAAACTAGCACTTTCACGGTTTGAATCTTGATATCCAGGGCTACTAAAAGAATAACTGGGTTTGGTAAGGTCATCCCTATAAGGCTTGGCGACACTTCTACTTCAGTAAAATCTTAAAGGTCGATACAAAGTTTGCATAGCATCGCTTTGGCTATTTTTTAATCTTAAAAAATTATTGAGCCGAAAAGATTCCATGTTCATTTATTCCATGTATTATTATTCTCTGAAAATAGTTTATTCTGAAGAATCCCTATAAAGAGGTCAAAAATAAATTAAATGTTATCAGATCTGAACTCTGCTATTCTTCATGGAGAGGTGGGATCTTTAGCTCCAGCTTACTACTACAGAGGTACATGGAATTAAAACTCTTCACAAAAATTTGTTGAACTTTTACAAACACTCTCTTTACTAGATTCATTCATCCAAGCGGCTTTAAAACTTTTTTCACAATAGAGTTAATTTTCAAGAATTCTTTTCCAATAGAGAACTCTTAGCGGTACAAAACTGCGGTTTCAAGATACCGTGTTTCTTAAACTTGCACATATTTTAATTGGATCCACTTTGAAAAATATTTAATTTCAACTTTACAATAACAAAAAATCTTAATAAAAAACGTTTTTTAGACCGCAAATTTCAGAATATTTGGGAAAAATAAGAAAAACCACTTCAACTTGCTGCTTTTTTACCTCATTTTTACTAAACATTTTTTTTCTTTTTTACTTTTGAAAATATGCAACTAGATATATTTTTGATCTCTAATGCTAACTTGTATTCCCTTCAGTTTGTACATATATTGTCAAAAGAAATTAATGCTTGGGCAATTTTTTACTAAAATGGTTTTATAATTTAATAATTTTAAGGTGGATCCTTTTATTCTTCCCTCATAATAATGTATAAATCACATCAATTAAAAACAGAAGTGACAGTTTTTTCCTGAAGCGTTCTATTTAACTTTACAAATATAAAAAATAACCTTTGTTTTTAAAATATACTTTTACTACTTTCTTTACTCATACAGAGGTTTGGTCCATCACCATCACCGAATTTTAAATATACTTTGTGTTGGGCCAAACTGGTCTAATTCGAAATTGCTTTTAATGAATTATTGTAAGGTTATTTAATTTTCCTTATTAAATTTGTTATCATGCATGATCGGACTAGATTAATATTATATATACAAATATATAGTTAAACTGTTATATCCCTAGGTTTAATCTTGTTAATGATATGTCCCTAGGTTTAATCTTGTTTATGATATGTCCCTAGGTTTAATCTTGTTTCTGATATGTCCCTAGGTTTAATCTTGTTTCTGATATGTCCCTAGGTTTAATCTTGTTAATGATATGTCCCTAGGTTTAATCTTGTTTATGATATGTCCCTAGGTTTAATCTTGTTTATGATATGTTCCTAGGTTTAATCTTGTTTCTGATGGAAAAATTTAAACCTGCTCTCAATAATTTCAAAGAAGCCCTCTCGTGTAACTTTTGGTAAGTGTTTTGAAAACAATGAATTATTCAATTATTTTTATTTAGTTTTATTTCATTTTTCAGTGGAAGGGACGAATATAAACTCCATCATAAAATATCTCAGGCGTGTAAACAGTTAAATTTTTCAATTAAATTTTCCCTGAAAGAATTTTTACACTTTTATACATTTTTGTTTTTTAAGTTTCAGCATTAGATTAATAGAACAATGATGCAAGTACAGAAAGAACTAAAAAACATTGAAATTCCCGTCGTCTTCTTTTTAACTTGCACATGAATTATTTCTGAAAGTGTCTTGAAAATGTTTAAAGTAAAAGTGAAAATGTTCTGGTTTCGAAAGTTTGAACGTTTCTTTTTAAAATCCCTTTTTCAAGCATTCATGTGTAAATAAATTTGTACTTCTACGGCTAATACTATTTTTTGCATTACCATGCCATTTCAATTTTGAAAAAATGTCAACAAGATTTTGTGCAAGAAGATATCTATAGAATCATTTCATATTATTTACTTGTTTATTTAGTGCTACGTCAAGACAAAACAGTACACCCTTGCTCTAGGAATATTTATTGTTTTTTTATTATAATTACTAATATTATCATTATTATCATCAATAGAATAAATTCAATAATCGAAAAATGCTTTAGAGCATTTAAACATTGCATTAGAGAGAATCAAGAAAGAGAAATTAAGGCAACTTATTCTTAGAGAATTAATTAAGTACAAGAAATAGCTCTTCAAAGTGAGACATAGAGGTGTGATATGTATTGTCAAAAATAAAATAAAAAAATAGCTGAAAAATACATTTTTGATATAAGAAAAAGTTGCCCCTGATTCAGTGAGAAACAAAAACAAGATTACTCACGTATTCTTGAAGAGTCCAGGAAGAAAATCAGCAAAAGATCTGATAAACCAGATTCTAGTATTGATCTCATCACTGTTAAAAATATCCAGGTAAACCTTTAATCTTGCAAAAAGTGTATTTTTTATTTGACTGTAGTTACAAGTGAACAAGATAATGATAATAATGAAAATAGATGATGATGATGATAATAATGAAAATAGATGATGATGATGATGATAATTATGATAATGATGATAATGATGAAAATGATGATAATTATGATAGAGATGATAAAAATGATAATGATGATAATGATGATAATGATGATAATGATGATAATGATGATAATGATGATAATGATGATAATGATGTTAATGGTGAAAATGATGATAATTATGATAGAGCTAATAATAATGATAATAATAATAGTGAAAATAATGATGATGATGATAATGATGATAATGATAATAATAGTGAAAATAATGATGATGATTATAATGATGATGATTATAATGGTGAAAATGATGATAATTATGATAGAGATGATAATAATGATAATGATGATAATGATGATAATGATGATAATGATGATAATGATGATAATTATGATAGAGATGATAAAAATGATAATGATGATAATGATTAGAATGATAATAATAAAAATAATGATGATAATGATGATAATGATGATAGTGAAAATAATGAAAATAGAGATGATGATGATAATAGAGATTTTGATGATGATAATGATGATAATGATGATAATGAAGATAATGATGATAATGATGATTATGATGATAATGATGATAATGATGAATATATTCAGGATTCCAGATTAAGTTCCAATATAGGAATTAAATACTCTGCCGAGCAAGGGCGGTTTTGTGTAGCGACCAACCCTATTCCGGCAGGTCAACACATTAATGGCTTTACGCTTTAAGCTTTATGCTTTATGCTTTATGCTTTATGCTTTATGCTTTATGCTTTATGCTTTATGCTTTATTTTATGCTTTATGCTTTATGCTTTATGCTTTATGCTTTATGCTTCTTTATGCTTTATGCTTTATGCTTTATGCTTTATGCTTTATGCTTTATGCTTTATGCTTTATGCTTTATTCTTTATACTTTATGCTTCTTTATGCTTTATAATTAATGCTTTATGCTTTATGTTTTATGCTTTATGCTTTATGCTTTATGCTTTATGCTTTATGCTTTATGCTTTATGCTTTATGCTTTATGCTTTATGCTTTATGCTTTATGTTTACTGTTTACTGTTTACTGTTTACTTTTTTACTGTTTATGGTGTTCAGCTAGAGATAGGCGCTTTTTTGCGTTCATCGTTCGTGAACGACCAATTTCGTTCGGTTTTTTTAAATCGTTCAAAAAAATATTGATTTCATTCGTTCTAAAAATGATCGTTCATTTTCCATATATTTCATTCGTTTTCTCACTGAAGGATCATTTGGTAAAATTGTTCGTTTTCAGCAAATTTGTTCGTTAAGTAAACTTGTTCGTACAATAAAATCGTTTGTTAAGTAAAAAGACGATCGTTTTAAAAAGTTTGTTAATAAAAATCGGTCATTAAGTAAAAGTAATTGAGGTCAATAAATCGTTTGTTCAGAAAATATTAATATTTTTTAAAAAGCTTTTGGAAAAAGTGTTCCTTCTGCAAAACGACTTCAAATCGTTTTTGTTTTTGTTTTTTCGTTCGTTTTTAAAAAACGATCCAAGTCGTTTGTCCTCGTTTTTTCTTTTTCTGAACAACACCACTTTTTGTTCGTTCTGAAATGTTCGTTCGTTCACTAAAACTATGCCCATCTCTATGAACAGCTTATGGTTTATGGTTTACAGCTTACAAAAAACATCCTTAAAAAGAATATATGTAAAACATTTTTTTTACAGTTTTAGAGAGGCTTAACAAAAATTTAAAATAATGATATCTTAGGATCAGTTATAATGATGGATGAGGGAATAACTCCATTCTTGAATCCAGATGATAAGGTTTGTTCTATAGAAGAATATTTGTAACTTCATAAAACTAAATAGTTTATTATTTGATTAAAAAATGAAAATAAAAATTTGATGCAGAATACAAATGCAATGAATTGGAAAAGAATTGTCCAGTAGACCCTGAAATAAATTTATGAAAAAAAACTAAATTTAACAATCTCACAAATTCCAATTTTCTTGGTATTATTGTCTTCATTGTAGACCTTTAATATTTCAAACTAAGAAGTCTACTTTAGATTTGTTAAAATGTTTAAAATATCAATGATGAGGTCGCAAAGACATAAGAATGATTAAATTTAGTTGTGTTCAGTGTCCAAATTTAATGAATTAAAGCCACGTCTCAAATCCTCCAAAAACAGGTTTCAATTGAGCGCCGGCTTAAATCTTGAAAAGATTAATACAGTTTTAAGTGGAACCAACTATATTTGAACAACGGCTCAAATTTAAGACGCGGCTTAAATTCTTTTAATTCGGGCTAGAATTGTGTTTCTGCCTTTAATTGTCCTTGTTTCTTTTACAGGAAAAACGACACCCTTTAAAGGATTGTAACCGTAATTTCAAGTGACCCTCCATGAAAAGATTGCAATGCCCGATTTACAATGGTACCCTTGAAACTTTGTCTGGCCAAATATGAATAAGATACGCATGTTTTTTATTAAAATATTTCATTTGTTTTTCTCTGCTCATTTTGCTTAAAAGAATTAATGGAGAAATTCACAGACATAAACACTTTTTGAGTCCGAAAACGGTGTTCTCTCCCACATTTGAAGGGGTCACTTAAAATTATGTTTATTGTCCCTACAACTTAAATATCTGTAATGTCTAGGATAAAATACTTGAATACTGCTTGGTTTGCCTGAATCCTGTAAACAACTGTCCTTTTCCTTGCTACTCATGCAACAGGTATTTTTACATATCTTGATAACTTCCTTACGGTTCTACCTTGAAAAGGACAGTTCTCAACGCATTTCTTTTTTTTATAACAATATTTTTAAAATTTATTTTTTATAATTTTTGTAAATAAAATGGTACGAGGCATTGCTTATTCAAATGTTTGTCAATCATTTTTTTCTCCATCTGCACGTACACAGTTTCTCTTTTCCTTGCCTCCCTTTGCCCGTCCATTTACTGCCCTGCTTCTAATAGAATGTTTACGAGTCGCTGTCTTTGCGTCATTATACGACAGTCGAGGAGCACCCTTTCATTTTATATGTGTGGACCCCTCTCCGCTTATTTGTTGTGCTTAAGTGCATTTATATTTGACAACCCAAATTTTTTTTTAAAATATTCTTTTTTGTTTGTTTATTTTCTTGTGGTTATTAACAATTTTTTCTTTTCTTTTATCGATTTCGATGGTTATTATGTTAGAACTGACGAGGGTCAACCCAGACCGAAATATATTTTCAATAAATGTGGAACTAACATCTACTTGTTTTTACTCTACAGAGGTTTGGTCCATCACCATCACCGAAATTTAAATTAGTTTTATAGCTTCCCTGCTATAAAACGCACATTTTTTTTTCCTCTACAAGGAGGGTTGCTATTCAACGAAGGATAATCAAGGGACTTGCACTTCCTTTATGAATGGGAAATATGTTGCAAATTTTCTATTTTAAATGAAACAAATATTGACGGAATTCTATCTTGAATGGGACACATCTTGACGCTTTTCTTTCTTGAATGGAATGGAACACATCTTGGCGCTATATTATCTGGAATGGAACACATATTTAACTATTTTATCTTGATTGGAACACATCTTGAAGCTATTCTATCTTGAATGGAACACATCTTGATGCTATTCTGTATTGAATGGAACACATCTTGACGCTATTCTATGTTAAATGGAACACATCTTTAAACTATTATATCTTGATTGTAACACTTCTTGACGCTATTCTTGAATAGAACATATCTTGACCATTTTTTCTCGTAAATGGGACACATCTTGACACTTTTCTATCTTAAATGAGACACATATTGACAATTTTTTATTTTAAATAGAAAACACATCCTGATAATTTTCAATCTTGAATGGGACACATCATGACAATTTTCAATCTTGAATAGGAAACATCATGACAATTTTCAACCTTGATTAGGAAACATCATGACAAATTTTCAATCTTGAATGGAACACATCATGACAGTTTTCTCTCTTGAATGGGACACATTAGGTTAATTTTCAATCTTAAATGAGACCCATCTTGACAATTTTCTATCTTGAATGGGACTTATCTTGACAATTTTCTATCTTGAATTGAACCCATCTTGACAATTTTCAATCTTGAATGGGACACATCATGACAGTTTTACATCTTGAATAGGAAACATCATGACAAATTTTCAATCTTAAATGGGACACATCTTGACAATTTTCAATCTTAAATGAGACACATCTTGACAATTTTCTATCTTGAATGGGACATAACTTGACAATTTTCTATCTTGAAAGGGACACTATTTTTTATTATCATTATTATTATTATTAATTGAACCCATCTTGACAATTTTCTATCTTGAATTGAACCCATCTTGACAATTTTCAATCTTGAATGGGACACATCATGACAGTTTTACATCTTGATTAGGAAACATCATGACAAATTTTCAATCTTAAGTGGGACACATCTTGACAATTTTCAATCTTAAAGGAGACACATCTTGACAATTTTCTATCTTGAATGGGACATATCTTGACAATTTTCTATCTTGAAAGGGACACTATTTTTTGCCTGTGATTTTGTTACTTATCTTTAATGGGAAAATTTTCTTACAAATCCATAAATTATTTAGTGTTGTTTTCTGCTCTCCCGATTGCAGAGACAAATCAGGAGTTCACAAGTTCACTTGTACAATGGGGGTACATGATATCAGGTATTTATAGTTCACATGTACATTGGGGTACATGATATCAGGTATTTATGTTCACATGTACAATGGGGGACAGTTGATTGAATTCAACCTTAGAAAAAAAATATATTTTTTGAAAATTTCATTTTCTCGGAAGTTTTATGCTGAATTTAAATTGAATAAAATGGTTTTCGAATCGGAATTCAGTAACAAAATTTTAAAGACAAAAGTTGAAAATGGAACCATGTCCATCCCTAACCTTTACACTAACATTGTTTAAATGATATTTGTAAAGGATTGTTGATCAGAAGGACTGGTTTAGAGTATTCAGCAGTATCTATATTATTCTCAGCAAACCCGCCAACTTCTGGCAGGAAAACAAAAACCTCTTTCTGAATCAGGTTTGTTTATTAGATCTAACAAACTTTGGGGCACAAAGTTCCATAAAGTGGCTCTAAGCGATTCACAACGGTACCCTTGAAATTGTTATCATATCAATAATGTGGAAGATATTATCGTTCTCCGAGGTTTAAAAATATTTAATTTTGTTAATTTTTAATATTTTTTTATGTGGAAGATAGTATCGTTTTCCGAGGTTTAAAAATATTTAATTTTGATATATTTAATTTTCCTGCAGTAGAAATGCGCATGTAACTTTTGTAGAGAACCCGCATTTGACAAATATCAGTTTTCATAGTTATAAACATTGAGGGTCACTGGAGGCTTACAATCCCTTTAATTTGATCAAAGAGCCTTTTTAGAAATCCCTCAATCGTGTACGTCGTTTTAGACTTAACCTTAAAACAGAGGCGTACACAAGAATGTGTCCAGGAGGGGGCTTAGTTTCTGTTCTTTCCTCTGAACCCAACTTAGTTATCTTAAAAATTTAAATATTCAAGCACAGCACAATTTAGAGTAAGTAATAAAAAGCGATTTCTGGAATAAAAAAGTAGAATTTTCAACTATTTACTCCACCGGAGGGACACTGAGGACACTAATTAGCACTCAGGGCACTAATTAGCACTGAGGACACTAATTAGCACTCAGGACACTAATTAGCACTGAGGACACTAATTAGCACTCAGGACACTAATTAGCACTCAGGACACTAATAAGCCTTCATGACACTGATAAGCACTCAGGACACTAATTAGCACTCAGGACACTAATTAGCACTGAGGACACTAATTAGCACTGAGGACACTAATTAGCACTGAGGACACTAATTAGCACTCAGGACACTAATTAGCACTCAGGACACTAATTAGCACTCTGGACACTAAAAAGCTTTCCTGACACTAATTAGTACTCAGAACACTAATTAGCACTCAGGACACTAATTAGCACTCAGGACACTAATTAGCACTCTGGACACTAATAAGCTATCATGACACTAATTAGTACTCAGGACACTAATTAGCACTCAGTACACTAATTAGCACTCAGAACACTAATAAGCACTGAGGACACTAATTAGCACTCAGGACACTAATTAGCACTCAGAACACTAATTAGCACTGAGGACACTAATTAGCACTCATGACACTAATAAGCACTCAGGACACTAATTACCCCACCGAAGGGATGGGGAAGATCACCCTGGGCACTAATTACTCCACCGGAGGGATGCTGATAACCACTCAGGACACTCCACCGGAGAGAATGACAACTGCTACTATTTTCTTTCAGAACTCATAAATATCTAGCGGTTTGAGCACTGTGGCCAATGGAAAAAGTTTTGGGCCTTGGGCCTTGGGCCTTGGCTAACTAGTATAACAGGCTGAAGGCCAAAAACTGCAGCTAGGACCACTTTTCAATCTTTTCATAGTACAAAATATTTTATTGTATATAATTCATATGTAGGGAAATGTTCCCTGTACTTCTCCTACTTTAACACGGGTAGAAACTGAACTAGATCGATATCAACATTTGTTCAACATGGTGGATCATGCAGAATCCATATCACAGGCAAACAGATGGGCCTCAGTTTCGTCATTGAACTAATATTTAAAAACGAACGAAGGATGTCATTTAGAAAACATAACAAAAACGGATAAACGAATTGGATCCTTCAAAGAAGCAAAAAAACGATTGAACAAACTTCTGAAAAAAATATCATCTTTTACTGAAAAAAAAACAATTTTACTGAACAAACAATCGATATAAAACGAACAAAATGGATGTAAAATGAATGATAATTCTGAAAACGAAATAAATCAAAGTTTTACTGAACAACTGAAACAAAAAAAAACTAATGAAATAGGTCGTAATTAAAACAAGGAAAAAAATTAATTTTGAAATGCCGAAACCGCCCATCTCTTCACACAGGCAGCACGTGCAAAACACGCAGTAGTCACTGTATTCTTAGTCAGGTAAAAACAACAGTGTATCTAGGGCTGGGGCAAACAGAAATTTATTAAAAAGTTTTCTTAAATAACAGAAATATCGTTAACAAACAACGAAACCCGTTAATTTTAAATTTGTCAACCAACAACAGAGCTCAAACATTTGAAACCTAGATCTGTTTAGAACTTTGAGAAGTGCTGGATATTTTGAACCACCTGGAAAAGGCGGGGCATCCAAAAAGAACCAAAATGAGAGTGGCACAGGAGAATTTTCAGATGAAGAACTAACAATTGGTAATTTCTTTTATTTCATCATTTAATGAAGGAATTGAATGCTCGATTCCCTGAAATTAGGTGTTGCATATTTTCAAATGTGTTAATAATCTAAAAATTCAGGACTTCTTGTTTACAAGCTGCGACTCATAACAGAATCTAACTGCTATCCTATCTGGGGGGTTGAAGTTGATAAAGCAGGACAGGTGGGTCACACAAGATCAATTAAAGTATAAGATCAATAACAGAATAAGGATTAATAACAGAATAAGGATTAATAACAGAATATGGATCAATAACAGAATAAGGATTAATAACAGAATAAGGATTAATAACAGAATAAGGATCAATAATGGAATTAGGATCAAAAACAGAATAATATCAATTACAGAATAAGGATCAATAAAAGAATAAGATCAATAGCAGAACAAGGATTAATAACAGAATAATGATAAATAACAGAATAAGGATTAATAACAGAATAAGGATTAATAACAGAATAATGATCAATTACAGAATAAGGATTAATAACAGAATAAGGATCAATAATGGAATTAGGATCAATAACAGAATAATATCAATTACAGAATAAGGATCAATAACAGAATAAGGATCAATAACAGAATAAGGATCAATAAAAGAATAAGGATCAATAACAGAATAAGGATCAATAATAGAATAAGGATCAATTACAGAACAAGGGTCGATAACAGAATAAGGATCAATAATGGAATTAGGATCAATAACAGAATAAGGATCAATAGCAGAATAAGATCATCTGTTCACACTTGAATGCGATTCCAATCAAGGTTCAGTCATGTTTGTGGTGTCTATTCTGAACCAATAGAAATTGCATGACGGTAACATCTATTCTCTATCTATCTCAATAATTCATAAGTTTCCAACTTTAGTATAATCACGTTGAAAGGACTAGATAACATGTACAATATATTCCATTTTTTTTTATCAGATAAAGGTTTCATGGGTACCTTTGTAAATCGGACATCTTTGCAAGGAAAACTACGCTTACAGTCCCTTTAAGAGCTTGTGCTTTGTTTAGGTTGGATTAGAGAATATTGGTAGTGGAGTGTATCCTAGTATTGGTAGTTATCTCAACAGGAAATCTTCTTCATTTCATTTTTTACGTTACTGTGAATCAAATGACCTTATTGCATTTATAATGCCATGAATTGAATTGTTCCATTTTTCTCTCCAAAAAACCGATAGTACTAGGCTTTTAGGGTACTTAAGTCCCCTTTTCTAGTAACAAGCTGCTGTTGCTGGGGGTCATAAAATGTTGTCTTCCAGTTCGGAAGCTCTGCCTACCAAACCAAATATATTTATACAAGATTTAAAACCCATGTTGTAAGTTAGATTCAATATATCTAATGTTTGTTAATTTTGTCGATTACTCGTTGCTACAATGTTGAAATTTTTTTAGACAAAGTTTGTTATCTTTAATCATCTATATACCTTTGTTAACCATTAATTTTAAGACCTCTGCAAAATGTCGTCTTCAACTTGAATCTCCTCTCGGAGACAGCCAAACCAAACTTTCAGCCCGCAATTCCCTTTGTACTCCGTCCTACGGAGCTTAAAATATTTTCGTTATTGTGAAATCATTAAAGTTAAGCAAGAATATTTTCATAAGAAGCATTAGTGAATTTTGTTAAATATTCAACTGTAATTTTTCAGAAGTTAAAAAAAAAAACGTATTTCAATACTGATCAACAATAAGTCTCCCCCGATCACACCTTAATAATTCGTAAGATTTTTTCTACTATTAATATTCATTATAACATTGTACAAGTAAACATGACCTATAATTTATGTTATTTTAGGAAATAAAGATTTTGTTATCGATTTTCTGAGACGGGGTTACTCTGTTGTGTGTATTTGTGCGGCCTATCGGGAAAAAATTGTCTTGGGAAAATAAACATCCCCCACCAGAATCCTAACTAGCCTATTATCCTGATTTGTCTAGTGTGTTGCTGTTTTCCGTCAACAACCTTTCCTGGGAACATGAATTGCGACAAAAAATTTTGGCCTGATTGGTGCAGCTGGCATGACTTTTATTGGATACAAACAATGTCCCCCATTGTGAACATGTTCTCTTTGTGAATACTGTAAAACATAACAAAAAAAGTTAGCGGATTCGATAATAATTTCATAGTTTTTCAAAATTTTCAAAAATTTTATGAAAATCGAATTTTGTTGGAGGCAAATTTTAGATATTTTGATCTTTCATAAACCTTCCCTGGGGCCATGTAAGGTCCCACAATTTTTTTGGCACTATTGGTTTCGCCGTTTTTACGTTTATTGGATACAAACAAACAGACACCCAAACAAAGTATATATAGACAATATAGATATAAAGCTATTTTATGCATCAATACCAACATTTCACTTAAACCAAAAATATGATTCTACCAAAGGGATGAACAAATAAACAAATTGTGTGTAAGATAATTACTAATAATAACTAAACTAAACTTTGAATGCAAGATTGTTTAAAAGTATATTATCTTTTACGTTTTACTCGCTCCAGTTGGAAACTTTAGGAGCCTTTAAAATTATCATTTTTAAATCTACAAGCCTAAAACTGGAATCATTGACCATTATTCCCCGTTTTTTGAGACACCCTGTATCTAAGTTTGAAGAAGGATCAACTCAGTAACTGTAACCCGAACACATTGCGATGTAATATTGGAGGAACAGTCGTCATTATTGCTGCTAGAGACATAAAACAAGGTATTTTGTAGAAATTAACGCTAAGTACATTCACAATTTTAATTTTACTTTTGAACTACAGTGAAACCCTTAATAACGAATACATCGGAAGAATTTATCAAATGTCGTCTTGATAATTTTTCAATGAGTTTCATACATCATTTCGTAAATTTCAGTATTTGCGAAAATAAATAAATAGCCATGAATACGCGGGAACAGTTTTAAAGAGTTCCATATAATCATTTAATTAAAAAAATAAATATCTGCAACATTCCATTATCAGAAAGTGGAGAATACGACATTTGATGAATGCTTTCGATGTATTCGTTATTAAGGGTTTCACTGTAATTAGCATGATCGTTTGACGTCGTCGTCGTTTATATAAAAGAAATGAAGAAATGATTTTTGTTAAACAGCTTGGATACACTTGAATACAAATGGAAAAAAGAGATGCTTTCGAGTCACAGATTCTTTTAATGTTTACTTGTTTTGAATATAAAACTTAAATAGAAAAGTCTTCTTCATTGTATTGATACAAACGCAGACCTCTGTATCATTGCTTTAAAATTTGTAGTCAAGAACAAGATCAGATAAAGATTTTTAAGTTTTTAAATTTTTTTGGGAGAAAAAAATAATATGTTGCATGTAAACTCTAGGTGAAGAGATAACTGACAACTATTGTATTCATTACTCTGAACTCCCTGGACCTGATAGAAGAGCCTGGCTTCAGGAGAGCTTTTTCTTCACATGCCAGTGTACTGCATGCTCCAGGTAGTGTAATGCATATTCCAGGTAGTGTACTGCACATGATCCAGGTAGTGTAATGCATACTCCAGGTAGTGTACTGCACATGATCCAGGTAGTGTACTGCACACTTCAGTTAGTGTAATGCATACATAATACATATTATATTATATTGCATGCTCTGGTAGTTCACTAAAAGATCCGGGTAATGTGCAAAACCACTTTAACAACTTCTAATGTGGAAAGAGTCAAGTATGCATATTATTTGACATGCTCCAGGTAGTGTACTGCATACTCAAGTTAGTGTACTGCATGCTCCAAGTATTATATTGCATGCTCTGGTATTGTACTGCATGCTCCAGGTAGTGTGCTGCATACTCAAGTCAGTGTACTGCATGCTCCGGCCAAGTATTATATTGCATGCTCTGGTATTGTACTGCATGCATGCTCCAGGTAGTGTACTGCATACTCAAATTAGTGTACTGCATGCTCTGGTATTGTACTGCATGCTCCGGGTAGTGGACTACATGCTCCAGGTATTGTACTGCATGCTCCAGGTAGTGTACTGCATGCTCCAGGTAATGTACTGCATAAGTAGATGAATATCATATTTTACCAAAAATATATCATTTAAAGTATTCATTTTTGAATAAAAAATTAAGAAACATTTCTAACAGGAAAAGCTTAAGAAATACTTTTCCATCTGTGTGTGGTAAAAATATAAATAAAATTTTTACAAAACATGATAATTTTGACTAATGTAGTGATTGGTTGACCTACGACGACCTGCCCAGCAGTGTACCTTCAGATCTTCAGAGTCTGCTAATACCGTTGGAGAAGAAAAATCAAGAATATCTCAAGTAAAAAATAAAAATTTCCAAAATGTTTGCTAATTAAGAAGAAACTTAAAACTCCGCTGTGGAATGATTTAAATTACAAGATTTAAAAAAATTAAAAATAGTTTGGAAATTGAAAGATTTAAGGAAGGTTAACCATCGACTTTCTTAAAAATTCGTTTTTTGCATGATGCCAAAATTTTTTTTACGCCAAAGATCTTAATAAATGATTTAAAATAATCTACTGATGATGAATAGTAAGATCCTGAAATACAGGGTGTCCTACGAAACATGACAGTTGGTAAATAGTTTTAAATGTCTTCTCCCAAAATTTTTTCAGTTGTTTGATACGAAAGAGAATAATGAAAAATATTATATTACATTCATAAAATAGTAAATTTGATTTCAAAGTAAAGCATATTTGAGTAAAAGAATTTTTTAACGAAATAAACTGCAAAAAGTTTTTACTATATATTAGAATATATGGAAGAAGACATTCAAAACTATTCACCAACTGTCATGTTTCTTGGAACACCCTGTATCTTAAAATGTTTTGATTTAAAGCTGATTCTTTAAATAAACGATTTTACTCATTTTGGTTTGAAAAATCGTTTTTGTATCTTTGGTCAAAGGAAAATTTGTTGATCAATTCAGTTTTAAATAGATTAAACATCTCAGATTATTATGGCGCCTCTTAAAAGTTTAAAAAATTAACCTGAAAATTCTAGGATGGGTAAACTAGATGTAGCTCTATCCTGTCATGAGGAGGAACTTCGCATCATTGAACATCATCTTCAACCCCCACATCAGCTTTACGTCAGGTACCAACAGGGGACACCTGCTTAAAAGTGTGGTAGACGACTGTTAGACTCAAGTTATGCTTTAATTAATAGTCCAATCAAACATGAAATATAGCAAACGTGCATTGTGCAATGCTTAACTGTATGTAAAACAACCCATTTTCCTTTAAACAGGGTTCAGACTTGAGATACGACTGTGCATGCAGAATTATATATTTCTCTTACTTCTCATGTTCAATGTTCTTAGATCCCTTCAGCTCGAAATATTTTTAGTTTCCTGAAAAAATTAATTAAAGATTCCAATCAAAGACAATATCAAGGGCAGAATTTTTACGTAAAGCTTTAGCTTGAATTAAATACAAAGAGATTTAGGTCGTCATTAAAGTCTCATCTTTGAGGGTAACCTTGCATATTGTTTTAAAACCATTAGCAACAACATTAAATATTTCAGTTTGAGAAACAGTTATCAGTGCTGCTGGTGGACCAAGATTGCTAAAATTCTTGATTGAAAAAAAATAATAACAAGTTTTATGAAATTGTATGTTTTGATAAATATTGTTTTTTTACAGTTTTACGCTTAATAAATTATAATAATAAATCTATAGAATAAGAATAAGAATAATATTTTTGCCTTTTAAACTTTAAACTTCTTGTATTTTTATTATTTTCCCCTTCTATTATACTCAGGGTATATGGCAGATCACTATGAAGGCCTAAAGATAATTTTAAAACTTTTTTTAAAAAACTGTAATAAATTAAACTACGGCTTTATGATAACAAAAATAAAAAAGCTGATGGATAAAAACATCTAATATTTGGAAATTCTTAAAAAAAGAATTTATTTTAAACTTTCGACGTTAAACCACTTTACCGTTGAACTTTAATATTTCAGTAATAAGAAACTTAAAATTCTTTATCAAATTTGTTTTTCTCACTTTTAATTGAAACTGGGTTTCATTTTTTTTGTGTTCAGTTCCAGACTCAGAGCCCAAAACTTAAGACAGGGTATTGTTCTGAAAACCAGTTTTAGACCCCGGGTTTCATAAGGCAGCTTTGTAGCTACCAATATTTTTGTTATGAACTATTACTTGATTTGGTTTCTTCATATTTTCCATTTTTCTAAATTCTTAAATCAAAATCTACACAGATTTTTAGCCTCCTAAAAGGAAACTCGGGAGTTTTGTCCAACGATACTCTCTTAAAAACTTGTACAACTGTACACTGTTTAACTGTACGCTATATAAAGTACATAAAAATACGCAGTCTGCATTTGAAGTGCAAGACGTGAAAACAGATATCCAATTTTTGATTGTTTTTCAGTTTCATTTTAACGTTACATTAAAGAAATACTAATATTTACTTTCAAAACGTAAAGCTGAAATGACTGAACCAGATTTTGTGATAAGTCAGTGAAAGATAATTTCAGAAGTTCACATTTATAGAATTGAACAGAATTTTGTATGCAAAATAATAAAATATAATCCTTAGAAATAAGGGCTAAAGTCGAAGTGCGAATGCTATAAAAAGTGTGAAAGAAATCATAAAACTCCAATAATACTGTTGGCGTTGGATCCCTTAATAGTTGAAGAAAATTCATAGACAGGGTTATCCACAAAGGATGAGACTTAGGAATAGACTGGGGGGAATTTGTTCATATTTATTCTTAATTTCTCGTTCCCGTGCAGTTGCAATTATATTGCATAAGTATTTCTTTTCTAAATCAGTTTATAAACCATCTAAATACTATATTCAATGCAAAATACAAGGCTACAACCTTCAACTCGATATATAACATGTATTGGTCGTCCATAAAGTATAATCTTTCGTGGGTACAATTCACATTTCGTTTACAGAGCGTTCCATATCATATTTGATTATATCCAAGCTTTAACGTCAATTATGCGCACATATTACTCGAACAACCTTATATGTTTTTTAAATGATTAATTCTTCTAAAATTTTCTGATTAGTCTCGAAAATTATAATTTAAAGGCATTAACGATCCAATATAACCTGTGGGACACCCTGTATTTTATGACAAACAGAATACAACTTTATATTTATAGATATATTTAATTAACCGCCCTTTGAACAACATTACCCACCAAAGATTCCATCAGCATAGAAATGTTAAGGTTACTTAACGTTTTTTGGGACAATTAAGAAAAATAACGATCCGCTGGCCAATCGGCGAAGTTTTTATGAATAAAAAATCGCGCAATAAAATGGTCTAAAATGACTTTTTTCAGAAAATATAAATTTCCGAAGACCAATTTTACCTGCAGAACATCCCTCGCTACGATCTGAATATTTTGTCGGCATAATTGGTCTTTTGAGCCCTTGGTAAAGTAAAATTCCATAACTTCCCTGTAAAGTAGTTGTAAAAATAATTAGAAGTAATGTTTTAAAATATGATTTGTAAAAGGTTACAAAAAAAATCCTCCATGTTTGAATATTTGTTTATACAAAAGCGTGTAAGCTTATGCTGGGTTATATTTTATTTACGGAGTTAGGGGCCAAAAAGTGTCCAAAAAGGTGAGAAGGGGGGGGGGTAAATAATCCGTTGGCCCACTATAATATTGACGCATTACATAATTCAAACTGCGTAAATAATCCCCAATAAGTGCGTAATTATTGTTAACCTCAACCCTTACTAGTTTCCACACCTTCCAGTAACTTCACATGTATTCAAAGTTGAACAACTACATTCACAGATAAGAAGAAAACCAGGTAATAAGTTTAAAATAAATACTTAGTTTTACTTAGACACTTTTCTATCTTGAATTTAAAGTTAAGAAACCGCATATCTAGGAAACTACCGAGGAAAACATATCTTTAGGAAACCATACCTCTAGGAAACCATATCTTTAGGAGATCATATCTCTAGGAAACCATATCTCTAGGAGACCATATCTCTAGGAAACCATATCTCTAGGAAACCATATCTCTAGGAAGCCATATCACTAGGAAACCATATCTCTAGGAAACCATATCTCTAGGAAAACATATCTCTAGGAAACCATATCTCTAGGAAACCACCTAGGAAAACATATCTCTAGGAATCCATATCTCTAGCAAACCATATGTCTAGCAAATCATGTCTCTAGGAAACCACATATCTCTTGAATCAATATCTCTTGAATCCATATCTCTTGAAACTAAAATCTCTTGGAAACCATTAATCTAGGAAAACATATATCTTGTACTAAATGCAGATTACAAAATCCTTTGAAACATTTGAAAATTAAAATCAAGAAGGACGACGGCATTCATTCCCCAGTTTTCTATGATTGTTCTTTCTTGTAGACCTATATCTTTATAAAAATTATTTAAAGTTGTTAAATATGTTTTTATTTAGGATGCATATCACAAGGTGTCTGAGGACTAATCCTGGATACATTTATGGAACTTTCAAGTCCTCTAAGGGAGGAAGATTACAAAATAATTCTATTCCACAGGTATTNAGCACAGTGAATTTGTTTTTTAATAATTCCTTTTTTTGAATTTTTTTCCCGAAACAGACTGAATTCTCCCTCAAAATAAATACAGACGTTATCTATTTTTTTATTTATAGGGTTTGACTGTTAAAACGTTGAAACGGCATTATGAACTGCAACCATTGTTTGGTATTCTAGCTGGAGCTATGGTGTTGGTTGCTAGCTACGCGATCAGGTTTAGATAGCGATTTACTTTAAAATAAGCTTGTGAAGAAAAATCATGGAATCTATTATAGTAGGGTTTTTAAAGATAGTCCAGAATCTTTTATTTGAAAGAATGAAAATAAAACACAATCTTAAAATAATTTCAACATAAAAAACTTATCTATTTTTGATAACTTTTCTAAATTGATAAGTAGGCCTTGTCAAAATCAAATATAGTATTTTCTTAAATGCAATTTTAAGATTTAACAATTATCACATAAAAAAACAAGCATAGCTTGATATTTAAAAAAAAAAGTTTTCAAATTTATTCCTTATAATTTTTCTTACTTATTTCAAACCAACCTTTTCATTCTTAACTAAAGCTTAAACGCCTTTTTCAATTCAAGTCTAATTCTAAAAAAGAAAAATAAGGCAGTAAAATGTCCCTAAAAGTCTGATTTTATAAAAAAAAAATTATGTAATTTTATCTGTAGAGCTGCAGTATATGCTACGGATGTAAACTGGAGGAAAAGTAAGACTCCCTGGGACACCTACGGATACTACGACGGGAAGCAGTACAAGTTCCTCAATCCCTCGGGGATAGATTACAAGGAGTACGGCAAGGAGCGCCCAAGATTTTGATTTTTAATAAGTGTGTTGTGTAAATTATTTATTAAAATGTTGAATTTATTATAAAGTAAATTATTTATTAAAATGTTGAATTTATTATAAAGTGTGTTTTGTAAATTATTTATTAAAATGTTGTGTAAGCATAAAAGAAATATATTTTAAGAAAAGAAAAGTTAATGTTTCATCTCTATCGATTGTATAACTCGTGTTCGTGTTGGCTATTTCAATGAATTATGAATGATCTTTGATCATAGGATTTTCTCTTTAAAAACTATATACTGTATTTTTATGACTAGAAACGCCAACCTTTTGAATTTTGCAAGACTTTGAGATCTTTGAATTTTTTTTGATTAAATTATGCCTTTTTCTAGTTTTAGCTTTCATGTCCCAATTTTCTTTGCAAATCTGTGGCAAGCTTAACAATTTAGCAGATTAATTTTATTGGAGGATTTAAACATACTTTTTTAAGGAAAATAATTTGAGTAAATTCTTCTTTTAGTCGTGTGAGTTGTCACGAAACATTAAGGCCTGATCAAAAATTGAAACTTTTGTGTCGTGAATCTAAGGATCAAAATTCATCAACATCTAATGCAAATCTATTAATTGATTTTATTCCGCTCTGAAATCCCGCGATTGGCATACCCTGCAGAGATAATTATATTCAGGGCCTGGATGTACCCCCCTCCCCTCATTGGATATCGAAATCAAGCTTGTTCAAGATTTATATCCATTAAATGACAAAAGTTCTGATCTCGGTTCAGCTGTTTCGACGTTAATTGGATAGAAACAACAAACAAGACAAGCCGAATTGAAGTATATATAAAAATATATTTAAAGTATGATTTTTAAAAATACAACATAAACAGCTCTTTTATTTTAGTGACCTGTCACTTTTACGCCGAAAAAGAACCAGAATTTTTCGCTAACATTCTCCTAATTAATTTTCAGATTAATCATGAAATTTCTAGTTTTGGTCCTTAGTTTGGAGGCTCTAGGTGTGCTGGGTATATTGAGGGGGAGACGGCAGACGGAGAGAAGTATTCTCCGACAGAGGAGGAATATTTGCAATGTCGGAGAACTTTTTCAGGTTTAAAGGGAATATAATGAATAATTGCCCGATTTAAAACGGTAATTTGAAATTTTTGTCTGATCAAGTAAGAATTAGATATCCAAGTTTTGTTTCTTTCAACTGTTTATTTTCATTGGCAGTTTCTCGCGGAAGTTACAATAATTTTAAGAAACATAGGAGAAGCTAAAAAAAATAAACACATTTAGGGCTTGAAAATTGACGGTCGTTGGTATCTTCCACATTTTTGAAATCGTTGTAAATCGGACATTACCATCTTTGAATGGAGGGTCACGTAAAATTATGCTTATGCAATTCCTTTAAAAATATCATGTGAGCAATTAACCGGAGTCATCTTGGTGCTAATTAAATGTTTAATTTAGTTTTAGATCTTTAAAAAAAAGTTTGGTTTAGCTGTTTTTCGGTCAGTTCAAATAGAAGCTCCCTGGCTGTAGGATAAGTAAAACTTATGTTTTAGGACTGTTACATTTTAGGAGTTTTTGAGAAAATTAAAAATTTGTTATTTTTCATATTTTACGAGGTTTCAAAGTCATGCGTGTAAATGAGTTCTCTTAAAATGATTTAGTTTGATTGGAGTGAGTGATTTATCTAATTAGCTCGTTGTGTTTAGACCAACTTTGATGGTGACGCGTTAAATATTGATGTGGCGAAGAGCTTCATAGATTACTACGCGAACATGGGAGGGTTTGCTGGCATTCCTAAAATGTGTTCAGATGATGGAAGGTATACTGCATGAGTGATAGCAATACCTTGGCTAATTTTTCTAAAACTTTTATAGGTTTTGTAAAAACATCTTACAAACACAGCGAACTTGTGCAAGTTCCAAGTGGATCCAAAATTTTATAAAAATTCAAATTTTGTTGGAGCACTAGAGCTAAATTTAACTTAGTATGCTAGCATATTGCATAATTTAGTTCAGTTTGGCTCCAGTGCTCCAGCAAATTTCACACTTAACATAAACGATTTAAAAAATTTAACGCTTCTTTTGCAGAAAAAATCAAAACCGGAAAAGTAAAAAAGGACAAATAATCTTAATTAAGGGAGAATGTTTTTTTCATTTAATGTGAAAAATATAAAATACGGCGAAATTATCCCTGTAAAGCTATAATTTATATTTAAGTGATCTGCAGGAGAGGGAAAACCTTATCTATGTCATTAACAGCAAGAATTCAAGAAGACGACGCAGAGAGACATCTAGCCATACCAAAGAAAACTTGACTCAGAAGGAAGGAAACGTTCTTCGGAAAAGAGTTGCGAATTCTGATGATTTTCCTCAAACTCAAATTTCAGAAACTTTAAGGTATGATTAGAAGAACATTGTTTCATTTCTAAAATAGTTCTTACTAATTTAGTTTTTAAAATAGTTCTTAAAGGGGCTGTAAGTGTAATTTCAATTGACCCTCCATGCAAATATGGCAATGCCCGATTCACAATGGTACTCTTTTTTGTGTAACCAGTATGAGCTCAATAGCTCGTAATAATGATAGGTCCATTGATGTAACCCCGTTCAGATTGGATAGTTCTATTGATGTAACCACTTTATTCATACGGATCTGGAGCTCAACTCAGATTGCAAGTAGTCCGGCCTATAAGCATGGCAGCTTATTAGCTCTTTGAATATAGCTATAGATCAGACAGAAAGTAGGATGGATAATATACTGCCTCGTGTGTAGATTGTATCAAAAAGCATTCTAGGAAACATGTTTCCACTGCATGATTCAAAACACCTGGAAAATCCAAGCCATCGTTGACCCCAAGTTAAACTCAAGTCAATAGGCTTGATCCACAGGGCATGAGGAATAAGATTTGCCAGGCTAAAGTCTAAATTGAGGTTAGTTGTTACGAAGAACCGAAAAGAGGAAGTTTAATCCATCACAAGAGACAGGAAGAAAGGCAGAGTCTGCCAGAGAGCTCCGGCTTTATTAAAATCATTAGTATTAAACGTTATCTGTTTGTTTTTTAATGCTGTAAATACATTTTTTTCCTATAATTGTAGGCTTTAAAGATGTCTTAAACTTCAACCAATTTTAAATGGTAATATAAGCTTTAATCTGAGCAAGTATCAATTAGATATCAATGTTTATTATATTGAAAACTAATTATTTCTAATTGTGAGTTCTCTACTAATGTGACTTGGGCTTTTCTATTGCAGGAAAACAAATAAAAATTAAAACAATTGTAAAATTTAAAAATTGTAAAAACAATGTTTTCCTTTTTATTGAATAGATAAAGGTTTCAAGGGTACCGTTGTAAATCAGGCATTGCCGTTTTTGTCTACATTTTTTAATTCTTAATAATTCAGCTTTAAAGGGAGTGACCGGCAATGTATAAGGTAGTTGAACTGAGTGTTGTGGAAAACTTTTTTCGGATTCATTGAGACATATTAAAGATCTGTAAATCCTGAGTTTGAGCGCAAATTCGACGTTCAAAACTCCTACTTAGAGGGTGGATACGTTTTCAGAATTAGTTTTTTTTTAAATTATAAAATAAGGACGACATAAAATGTAAAAAAGTTCTACAATAAACTACAGACGTCATGGAACATGTTGAGAAAATAATAATGAATCTTATTATCGAAAATAAGTAATCTTGTTCAATTATTAGTTTCTATTTTCTCATTATTCTGGTTTCTCATTATTCACAAAGATTTTCTGCAGATTTTCTAGAATTATAAGTGAAAAGACGAAATTTGAAGAATGTGAAGAAATCGGCGAATAAATTCAAAGAAAATAAGAAATTCAACATAATAATAAAAACGAAATAATCGATTTATTGACAAATTTCTTTTGAGAAATATGTTCCTAACCATCTAATTAGATTACTGTATAATTTTTACTTTATTTTTCGTTGTCGTTATTTATTAATTTAAAAAAACCAATTCTGAAAACGTATCCACCCTCAAAGTAGGAGTTTTGAACGTCGAATTTGCGCTCAAACTCAGGATTTACAGATCTTTAAAAAGTTTAATATGTCTCAAATGAATCCGAAAGAAGTTTTCCACAACACTGCATACTCAGTTCAAATACCTTACATAGCCGGTCACTCCCTTTAAAGGTTTTGTTCTCTTTTTTATAATATATAATTCAGTTTTAAAGAGATTGATCGTACCATAATTTGTAAATGATCTGTCATAACCTATTTAAATCTTGTTAAATTCTAAATTAGCTTATTTTTTTCATTTCATGAAATTTACAAGAAACCCTGTTTTTCTGAGTCTTTCAGTTTAGTAATATTGGTGTATTCTCATTTAGTTCTAGTATTTTAAAGAAAATTAACAATTTTGTTGAATTAGGAATATTGAGAGGTTGGCAGTAAAGGGAGATGAAATTGAAGCTAAGATTACTGCAGGTATTTTTATTTTTAACTATTCAAAGGGATTCTAAAGCGTTATTTCAAGTGAACCAACATGCCAAAATGACAATGCCCGATTCACAATAGTTCTTATAAAAGCTTTGTCTGATCAAGGATGAATTAGATATCAATGTTTCTAATATTGAAAACTGATTATTTTCAATTGCGAGTTTTCTACAAAATTTACTTTCACCTTCTCTCCGCTTATTTTCAGTCTAATTTGAAATAGTATTAGAAATATACATAACTAAGTACTAACTGTAGTAAAAACCTAATTTTGTTTGTTTCAGCTGCTGCAGTACTAGGGAACCCAGAGATTCAAAATGACACGTAAGTTTTGGTTTTCTTTAGAAATGATTTAATACATTTTACTGTAAAATTTTACAAAAAATCCATTTATGTATTGCTTACGACTGTACGACTGTCCAGAGTTTTAAATTCACTTACACTTATTTATTTCTTTTTTATTTTGTTTAAATTAATTATTAATGAAATTTGTGTACTGCAAGAAAGCAAAAATATAAGATTGTGATTTGTGCAGTTCTTTTTAGACGGATTAATAAAGATAACATTATGAAATAATAAATTTAATTTCTTTTTAGAGAACAATTTCTTATTTACCGGCAACGAATGAAGTCTTTACTTAGAGCTAAGATTGAATTTTTAATCCAGGTAAAATACGTTTTTTTGANTATAAAGTAGTACTTGATTTCAAGTCTCATGGCTCTGTTGCATGTATAACAGAATGTGACTTTACATTTGACTTTTATATCGTTCAACTGCCAATCGTATTTTCTTTATCAATAGAAGATATTTATAAACTGTCATGAATGATGTATGACACTCCATAATCAAAGAATTCCTTGAATGTGTTGATATTTCCTTAACTAAACAATTTATGGAACTTATTTTAGGAACATACGGAAACGATGAAAGAGTACAGAAAGTTTGAAATCCCGCAACAGTTCCATAGATAGTTGTCTGCTGATTCGAAGCTATCACTTGCTATAGTTCCATAAATAGTTGTTCCATAATCCGAAGCTAGCATAGCATGTTCCATAGATACTTGTTCCCTGTTTCAAACCTATCTATACTATAACTAGTTTCATAGATGATTCTTTTCTGATTTGAAGCTATCTCTATAGCTAGTTCCATAGACACTTTTCTCCTGATTCAAAGCTATCTATAGCTATTTCTAATAGTTGTTGCCTGATATCTATACTATAACTAGTTTCATAAGTACTCGTTCCCTGATTTGAAGCTATCTATATAGCTTGTTCCATAGATACTTATTTCTTGATTCGAAGCTATCTCTATAGCTAGTTCCATAGACACTTTTTTCCTGATTCAAAGCTATCTATAGCTATTTCTAATAGTTCTTGCCTGATATCTATACTATAACTAGTTTCATAACTACTCATTCCCTGATTTGAAGCTGTCTATTTACTTGATCTAACTAGTTCCAACTTCCATAAATACTTGATCCCTGATTTGAAGCTATCTAATCCTGTTCCATAAATTTTCGTTCCGATTCGAAGCTATCTAATCCTAGCTAGTTCCATAAATACTCCTTCGCTGATTTGAAGTTTCCTGTGAAAAAAATGTTTCAATATTTTCTAATATTTTCTAGAATGAAACGATGTAATTATTAATAAATCGACATAATATTCAATGCATTGGCTGTAGGTTGGGAAGGAAAAGATCGGGAAGGGAAAGGTTGGGAAGGGGCCGGAAGGTTGGGAATAAAATAGGTTAGGAAGGTTAAGAGTAGCAAGGGAAGAATGGAAAGGGGGAGGTTAAAGGGAGTGTTCGCGAAAAATGAAGGGGGTATAGGCTTAAGCGATTAAAAAGCGCAGCTTTTGATCGCTACTAATCTGACTTCTATCTGTTGCGTCTATAGGAGAAAATTGTTAAAAACTACTCGCAACGAAGAACGTATGTGTATTGTGTACATACAAATTCGGAAAGATGCAACATTTAACTCGAGGATCGTAAACAAATCCATTTAATTCCAAACAAATCATTTAGATATTACAAGCAGTAGTCATTGATTATTTATCGACGCATTCACGTATATAGTTAATATTTCATAACATTTTTGAATTTGTTTTTTTAAATAAATTTCGTTGGCGCTGGATTTTCGTACATTCCTGGAAAATATGAAAATGTCGTCTTCATTATCAAAAATCCTCGAATGCGTCGAAAAGGTGTGAAAGCTTGGGAAGGTTGGTTAAAGGAGAAGAGCTGTTGGTCTTAAAGGAGAAAGTTGGTTTTAAAGAGAAGGTTGGTTAAAGGAGAAGGTTGGTTATGGAAAAGGTTGGTTATAAGAAGAAGGCTGGTTATAATGAGAAGTTTGTTTATAAGGAGAAGGTTCGTTAAAGCTGAGAATGTTGGTCGAAGGTTGGTTAGGGAGGAGGTTGGTTATAGGAGAAAGGTTGGTTATAAGGAGGTTGGTTAGGGAGGAGGTTGGTTAAAGGAGAAAGTTGGTTAGGGAGGAGGTTGGTTAAGGAGGAGGTTGGTTAAAGGAGAAGGTTGGTTAGGGAGAAGGTTGGTTGGGGAGGAGGTTGGTTAAGGTAGTTAAGGAGAAGGATGGTTAAGGGGAGGAGCTTGGTAAAGGAGACAAATGGCAGGGGAAGGTTAGGTTTGTGAGAGGCAGGTGAGTGTTAAATAACTAACAGTAAAATAATAATCGATTGAATTGGTAGTACTAGATTTTTGAATGTTTATTATATGCACTTTAACATTTTAAAGATTACGACGAGGTACTCGCACAAAAGGTTGAACGTTCACCATTAATTTACCTGAGTTAATGATATAGTTAAAAAAGAGTTTATCTTTTCATTTAATGTAATTTAAATAATAAAAAAAAAATTATTTATGTAATAAATAAAGTATTTAAATCAAATACACAAAATGCGCGAGTTCCTATTTGTGTGAAGTGTACAGTATCAGTCTATTCAGCTGATTCCTATCTATCTACCTGTCTAGCAGAGCCTCCTAGCACCACTCTGCTGCTGCTTATTGCTAATGCTCACTGCTCAGTTCTTGTATACTAGCAAGTAGCATGAGGGAACGGTAGAATATTCTAGGACACAAGGTCATCATCAAGTTAAAGTTGAAAAAAATAATAATTCAGTTCCTGTGACGTTCGTAATATTTGTGAAATATATAGCTTAGTGTTAAGTGACTCAAAACTGATTAAACGCAAACATTTTTATTATATGGTTACATGTGAAATTTTCGATTTATTATTTGCTGCGATGTGCAATATGGGTTTTATCTCAAACCAAGACAATCGGTTGAAGAGTGCTTAAATAAATGTTAATTTCATACAAGTTTAGAATTTTATTAATTTAATTTATATTAATTGAAACCCTATTTCCTCCTTTTTCAAAATTATTTTAGAAAGTTTCACAATTTCTGTTAGTTTTTTGGTAATTTCCTAGTATAAGGGGTGTCCAAAAATCGTTCATGAAGAAATTACCGAAAATTTTTTTAAAAATCTGTTGTAAGATTATTTTAGTTTTTTCCAATTATTGGATCATTTTTGATAATTATTAGTCTTACTCAATAAATTAGTTTAATTTTAGTTTAAAGTTTTCAGTTTAAGATGAAAAAATGATCAATAATTTGAAAATGAAATCAGAGATATTATTTTAATTACATTTTTTTTGTATGACGAGATTGATATTTTAGAACCCAAAATTACCTACTTTTGCTGCTCATTATATAGGACATGCATAGCTATAAGCCTATATGGTTTACCAGAATAACGATACACTCATACTCATAAGACGCTACTTCCATAAAACGCTACCTTATAAAACGCTGCACTCATTTAACGCTAGCAGATACTATGGATATGCAGTATACAATTTCGGGTCAATACAAAAATAGACGTATACCCTTTGATTTAATGATTAGAATTAGTTCTTTTTTCTCCCTTATATTTTGAGAACAGTCATTTGCTTTTTTTTCTGTTGCTGTCTGAGCAGTCTGAGAAATGCTAATTTATTTTTGAATTCTTTAAATATCTATGTCAATACAAATCTTTCTCGGTCAAAACTTCACCAAGATTAACCGCATTAATTTAATTTATTTATATTTTTCAAAATTTTAGGGAGCAAAGTTGTTTTTAAACTTAAAATTGACAAAAAAGGAAAAATATTTTCAAAAAAGGGGGAGGGGGTCCCCCTTTTTTTGAAAATATTTTTCCTCTCTGAAGTAAGGTTTACATTTATGGGTTAAAAATAAAAAGTATCTAAAAGGATTTATAATTTGTCATTTTCCCCCGGGGGGGGGGGGGAATCCTTAAAATTTAATACCCATGATTTCGCACAGAAATAAGCCAATTTTGGACTGACCTTGCATGCTTTAATCGAATGTAATTTTTTTTGTTAATTAAGATATCAAGCTAATTTTGACGCCTTTTTTTACGCCTTTTTTTACTACTTAAAGATTAAATTCGAATGAATTTTTTTTTACTGATTGCTCAGAGATTGTATAATATTTTTTGACCTCATTTTTTTTTATGTGGGTATCATCATGTGAAATGGGTAATTATCATGTGAAGTTTCATTTTTATATTTTAATTGTTATTGGAGATAGAGCTTTTCAACCGTAATTTTAGTACGTTTTCCAAACATATTCTACTACAGTCGTCTTTACTGTTATAAAACTCGTCTTTCTTGGTAGAAAAGTAGTCTTTGGTAAAGCAAATGTTCAAAAAATATCCTAATTTAAGGTTAAAAGCTCTAGCTCCAACGACAAGTAAAATCTAAGAATGATCATTAAATAAATCGTTGGCAATCTCTAAAAAAGAATTGCGAAGATCGGAGGATACCCTCATAAAAAAAAATCGAGGTCAAAATATACAAACACAATTTCTGACCATATGCAATGATTAAATTTTATTTAATTAGCTTGATATCTTAATTTAAAGAAAAGTTACAACCAATTAAAGCATGCGAGGTGAGGCTGAAAATTAAAGTATGCGAGGTCAGGCTGAAAATTAAAGCATGCGAGGTCAGGCTGAAAATTAAAGTATGAGAGGTCAGGCTGAAAATTAAAGCATGAAAGGTCAGGCTGAAAATTAAAGTATGCGAGGTCAGGCTGAAAATTAAAGTATGCGAGGTCAGGCTGAATATTAAAGTATGCGAGGTCAGGCTGAAAAGTAAAGTATGCGAGGTCAGGCTGAAAATTAAAGTATGCGAGGTCAGGCTGAAAATTAAAGTATGCGAGGTCAGGCTGAAAATTAAAGTATGCGAGGTCAGGCTGAGCACCAAAAACTGGCTGAGTATTTAAAGAATTATTAAATTTAAAAAAAATTTATGCATATCATCTGATTTAGCAGTTTCGGAAATACTCGAATATTTGAAGGGAAAAAAAACTATTTTCTAAGAATTTTAATCGAGCAAGAGGAAATTATTCGATATTTTAGTTACGTCTAGACGTTTGACGATTTTAAAGTTGTTTTTATTTCAGAAAAGCTTACTCTAACAAAGGGTAAGATGTCTCTATTCTTCCCTTCCCTGTGATATAAACGGCTGTGATCTTATTAAATGCAGGTAATAATAACCCGCTTTATTTGTTTTTACTTAGCCTTAAAGTGACTGTAAAGGAAAAATTAAAGGGGGTATTGTCTGAAAGCTGATCACTAAAGCTCTTGATCGCGACCAATAAAAGTTATATCTGATGTTCCTGTCTCGAGAAATTATTGATAATTCATACGAAAATTCTTATATATATATATATATATATATATATTTATAAATATACAATTTTGTATAGAAATAGTAGGTTTAAACATAGTATATTCATTAACTATGCAACCAATCTGAAAACGTTGATATGCCAGTAACCTAATTGTAACTTAGGTTTTCTCAAATTATTATTGTATAATTGATAATATTATTTTTACGTCCGTATTACGTCACCAGAACCTCCGCCAATGAGAGTGCAGTATACTGGTCATGTGTCTCTGTCTGTATCATATGTTTAATTCTGTAAATTTCTCTATTGCTGTTCATAGGCAAGTCACTTTCGCAGGGAAACCTCAAACAGTTAAAAGAAACAAAAACATGAAAATCTAATTCATACTTGATCAGACAAACCTTTAATAGTACCGTTGTAAATCGGGTATATAACCTCTTTGTCTATCTCATTTTTGATTTAGTAAGCTCAGTTTGAGTTGTAGGGAGCATGGCGTCCATAAAACTCCAAATTTATTTTATATCTCTAAATGTTCAGGGCACAATTTTTTAGTAAGAGCTTAGTTTCAAGTTATAAAATTCTTATTAATATCTTAAAGTTAAATAAAAAAATAAAAAAAATTCTGTTTGAAGGTTTTCAACTGTAGGATATACTTTGTTAAATAAATCTATTAATCTTTAATTTCTATATATATATTTCTCTATCTATATACCTGTAGTATGTATCTAACTGCAGGATATACATTGTTAAATAAATCTATTAATCTTTAGTTTCTTTTTATCTATTTCTCTATATCTATATACCTGTATTATGTATCTAACTATAGGATATACATTGTTAAATAAATCTATTAATCTTTATTTTCTTTATATCTATTTCTCTATCTATATACCTGTTTTATATATCTAAGTGTAGGATATACTTTATTAAATAAATCTTTTAATCTTTATTTTCTTTATATCTATTTCTCTATCTATATACCTGTAGTATGTATCTAAGTGTAGGATATACTTTATTAAATAAATCTATTAATCTTTATTTTCTTTATATCTATATCTATATACATTTAGTATGTATATAACTGCAGGATATACTTTGTTAAATAAATCTATTAATCTTTATTTTCTTTATATCTATTTCTCTATCTATATTTATATACCTGTATGTATCTCGTTTCAGGCTGAAAGTCGCTAAGCGTGAACATCTGACTTGAAAACCCAGGCAGATACAGTTCATGCAGTTCAAACATTTCAAGCAGTTACGCAATCTAACTCTTCAAATAACAAATAGAAAAGTTGATAAACTTTAATTATCCAGAACCTGCTGTTTAAAAAAGATGAATTCGAAATGATGTGACCAGTGATGGTGAAAAGTACAGAGATACAAAATGTTAGAAAACAAGATCTCATAAATAAGAAAAAAATCCAAAAATGCAACCTGTAACTCCGGTATGTATTAATTGTTTTATTAAACAATAACGAATTGTTTATTTTTGTAATTAGGGTTTTCCTTATTTAATAATGTGCGTTTCCTATTGTGCACTTCACATATTTATGCTATAAAACCTTTGGGCCCTGAAATATCATTTTATAGAAAATCTAAAATTAATATTAAAATAAAACCAAATTATGAAATAGGCTGGTTTCATAATTGACCAATGATCATTTCACATAGACTCTATGCCTTTCACTTTACAAACGATGATTTTCCGTTATAACTATAAATCAAATGATGTTTTTTATTCACCTAATTCATTATAAAGATTATTTAACAGCTTTAAAAAATTCGAAATTGAAATGGATAGTTTAGGGAACATACTGTATTAATGTACTCTACTGCATATAATTTGTGAACATTTACATGATTTGTACACTTTGAACTCCCTTTCAGGCTGAAAGGGACTGAAAAAATTCATACTGAGAGATTTTCTAAGTTCCCCTCTAATATATATTCTGTTCTCTTTGATTATTGCTCATTGTTCACGAAGACGACATATTTATGCCAAGCTCTCTGAAATTTTAAATTATTAAATAATATAATTTTTTTAGGATTCCGAGTTTACAAAAAGAGAAAGAAAATGGCGTTGTGATTACTGTACATACGACAATTGGCCGACGACGACAAAATGCGTGATGTGCCGAGGACAGAAGCCTGGCGGATTCAGTCAGGTAACAATAATAAGACTATTTTAAATGTAGTCTTCGGTTTGTGCCACCTAATATTGTGTGGTCTGCCCTTAATGACTGTGACACCAAACAATAAACATGGGGTTTCTATAATGTGTGGCTGAAAATCAGGGAGCGGAAACGTCATGTGTGTGTGTCTGCACCAAAAGAGTGTGTGTAAGGAAAACCGAACCGAAGTTGTGTACTGTAGGTATATACAATTCACACGAATCTCAGTATTTGTACAGTCTAGGCGAGAGTACATTTGTTTATTGTTAATTGTTCACTTAAAAGTAAGTTTAATATGCATATACATATATTTATTTTATTTATACATTTAAGTCAACACTATGCCAAATTTTCATGCAAAGAATATAATTTGATTAAAGTTTACAATAAACTACTCGTTATTCAAGCTTAATTATAATTGACGACATTGTTCGGCAATTTCCTTGACTCTAGTCATGTTGTGTGTCTGTATCAAAAGAGTGTTTGTAAGGAATTACGAACTCGTCTGCAAAGCAGTGCGACTGGCTTTCTCATGCCAGACCAGGGCCATTTCCTTTCCCTTTATTCCTATTACCTGCTGAAAATCCAAATTTACATTTACTCGACTTGATAAATGGCTTTCTTTCCTAATAAAAGTTTTTATCTTTGGTCCCATTTTTTTCGAAATGTTTTTTTTTTTGTGAATTGTCGGGATTTCCAATATCTAATTGTTTAACCTATGTTTGATGAGGACATTGCTTTGATTTCCATGGAATAATTATTCTGCTTGTAAAATAAAAGCAAACATTCTGTTTAAATCTTGAATAGAAGCTTAATGATCTAACTTTATCCAATATATTCTTCACATGCAATATTTTCACTGGCTTTATAGACAAAACATTATGAAGTTTAAACTTGGCATTAAACTTAAGCTTTCTTATAATTAGAATAGGTCATAGTGATCAAATGTATTTCTTCAAATTTTATGAACCGTTAAAATGTATGAAAATCAAAGCGCTGGTTTATAGATGACTTTGTTAATATTAAAAAATGGAGGGGCGGGGGGTCGGGACGAAATAACAATAAAGTTTCTCCAATAATTAACAATTGGGGTTTTTTTTTGGTTGTAAAATGAAAACGCAAGCGCTTATCTGATTCATAGAGGACTTTGTTAATGGTTACATGTTTATAAACATTTAGGGAATAGGGGGGGTGGTGAAAAGTACAGAGATACAAAATGTTAGAAAACAAGATCTCATAAATAAGAAAAAAATCCAAAAATGCAACCT
>NW_019397289.1:204956-208097 GCF_000591075.1 Eurytemora carolleeae
ACGTTTATCTCTCTGTTTTTGTTTGCGAGTGTTCTCAGTGCTGTTTGCACCACTGGCTGAACTCTGTTCCATTCTTAATTTTCTCAAAATTATATTCATATTTCTGGTCGTCAATCAATGTTCTTTTCTTCTTTTGATTCACCCCATAGTTGACCAACCTCTCCATGCTGAATTCAACCGAGAAATGCAGTTTTGTGAATTTTTTTTTAATTCGCGGATTTTCTTGTACAAATTTAGAAAATTTTCTTCCTTCTCAATAATAAAAAAATTCTACCTTTTGTTTATTCTACCTTTTGATCGTTCTACCTTTTGATTGTTCTACCTTTTGTCATTCTACCTTTTGTAATTCTACCTTTTGATTGTTCTACCTTTTGTAATTCTACCTTTTGTAATTCTACCTTTTGATTGTTCTACCTTTTGTCATTCTACCTTTTGTAATTCTACCTTTTGTACGTGAGCCATCTACATGGATCATGATTTAGATCAGAGGTCATTCCCCTCCATTTTGACCTCTATGAACTCAGAAAACACTGGAATATTCCACTTTGTTCACTGTAATTCAATTATTTTAAGTTAATCAGGCATGTTATCGTATTTTCTGAGATCAAACATGTCGATGATCAAAGACATTAAGGACTCAACTCACTAGTGTATGTAAGCCAAAAAAATATGAAAACATGTCTGATTAACTTAATAATTCAATTAGAGTGAAAAAAGTGGTATTTTCCCGTATTTTCTTAGTTCATGGAGGTCAAAATTGAGGTCAATGACCTCCGCTCTAAAATTTTATTCATGATCCATGTAGATGACCTTTATTAGAGGCTGCATATAAAATTTCAGTCTTCTATCTCAATTATTAGGACCAAACGCAGTCTGTACAAAATTTGGTGTCAAAAAGTGCCGAATTGCCCCCCCCCCTCTCTTTTTTTTTGAAAATTAATGCGCTAATCTGGTTTGTATACAACTGTAAAAGGTTAAAGTCTTACAAAAATGTAGGGGGATTTTCGAAATATCCATTAAACCTTATTTATTTTATGTTTTTAACGCACATAAAATTTAAATCTCTTTAGGGCCAGGATATCTACAGCTTGGATCGGATGGAGCGACCTCCCTCACCCCCCGGACAGAATATATTTAATCTTGAGGGAGGAGGGGGAGGAGGTGGTGGTGGGGCTCAGGTTTATGAATGCGAACCCATGAAGTGGGCTTGTGTCAACTGTACATACTTCAACTACTCAAGGTAGGTCATCTTATGTTAAATTCAAGAGGAAGACAGACAGCGTGTTTATTTTCTCCAAAAACCATCCCCCCCCCTTTGAAAATCATTTTTCCTCATATGATATTTATGCCTTCTAGGGGATATTTCCTTGAATTTAGGGAACATAAATGATTTTTAGGAGAAAATAATTAAAATTTTGGGTAAAAAGAATGAATAAAGTTGCTTTTTGGTGTGCAATTTTCCTTTTTCCCCCACAACTTATAAAGATCGTTGTGAAAAATAACATCTCTTGAGAGTAAAGCTAGTGCTTAGGATCAGGATCCGCAACATTTCGACTTTCTGGATCCGGATCCGGATTCGCAAAAATCTGCGGATCTGCAAAGTAAAATAGCAATCAAAACTGAACAATTTTCCTTTTCAAAAAAGCAGTTCTGCTCTGTTAATTAATGAGAGATTATTAAAAACTTCATAATATCTGAATGATTCATCATGTTTAGCGTAAAAATAAAAAAAAACCGTTTTTAATTTGTTAAAAAAATGAGTAAATCTTGAAGAAATATTTTACGTTTTTGATCCGGTTCCTGGTCCATTTTTTTCATAGTGGATCCATTATCTGAATCCGCATACAAATAAAATGGATTCAGAGTGGATCCATTATCTGAATCCGCATACCAAAAAATGGATTCAAAGTGGATCCATTATCTGAATCCGCATACAAATAAAATGGATTCAGAGTGGATCCATTATCTGAATCCACATACAAATAAAATGGATTCAGAGTGGATCCATTATCTGAATCCGCATACAAATATAATGGATTCAGAGTGGATCCATTATCTGAATCCGCATACAAATAAAATGGATTGGGTAGAATTAAGAAGGGTTTTATGTGGTTTGTTCACAGTTGACTATGACGTAGTATTTGGACAGGATTAGAAACTAGTTTTTATATAATCAAACATGGTGCAAGTCGAAAGTAGTCCTATTATTCTTGTGTTTTCAATTCATAATAGATTCATTTTTGAATTTGATTATTCCAATATTTATCATTCATCATTTCGAATTTTTTTCCTTTTTAATTTAATTAGTTAATATGAGATTTCGCTTTCTCTTAAATATACAAACAAAATTAGGTTTAATTTTTCAATTTCATGCCTATTTATATGAATATTTGATATAGGATCAGGGGATAAATATTTAAATACCAAATTTTTATCTCCGGGTTATTCTTTCTTATTCTAGATAAAAACCAATATTGAACAATCTTAGATATACTTTATCTAGAATATTAGATATTAATCGCAACATAGAAACAAAAAAAAATTACTATGTAAAGGTGAGATATTTAAAATAAAAAATTTAATACGATTCGAAAATTGTAATTTTACAAGAATTTATCAAGCCGAAGCCGAAACTTTTAGATGGAAAGCTTAAAATCATTCTCTCCTCGGGGCATATTAAATGATTCCGTTCATTTAAAAGTTTAGTTCCGACAGACCAGGGACAACGGCATCGTGCATTTTGTTTTGACAATTGTAATTGCAAAGATAGAAAAAGTGCATTTTATTGCTAATTTCTAAGTCATTCTATCCTTGCCGTGAACTGTGAGTGATCCATAAAAATATTGATAAAATTATAATTACTTTTGAAAAATCGTTATAAGTAAAACTACTTTTATATTGTACCCATTACATATATTTTTTAATAATGGATGCTTATTGCTCTTTTCCTTGGGACTCCCTGTACTAAATGATGACCCTATACCCTGAGATTAATAGTGTAAATACAATCTTAAGAATCAGAATTCCTCTTTTAAACCTCTTTCTAAATCGAAGAGAAAAATTTTAATTAGAGTTGACTTATTTTTACATTGTGTACTTAGATTCCACATACTTCAATACCCATCCTCTATATTCCCCCCC
>NW_019397289.1:208118-274601 GCF_000591075.1 Eurytemora carolleeae
TTTTCCACCTTTTCCTCCTCCATATTCCCTCCTTTCTTCTCCACCTTTTCCTCCTCCATATTTTCCCCTTTTCTTCTCCACCTTTTCCTCCCCACATATTCCCCCCTTTCTTCTCCAACTTTTCCTCCTCTATATCCCCCACCAATCCCTCCCCTCTATTTCCTCCGATCCTTTCCCTCTTCCTAACTCCAATCCCTTCTCTCTACCTACCTCCAATCCCTTCCCTCTTTCTACCTCCAATCCCTTCCATCTACCTACCTCCAATCCCTTCCCTCTACCTACCTCCAATCCCTTCCTTATATCGATCCTTTTCTATTTCGAATAGTTTTATTCCTCGCTAGAGAAGTAAATTCTCCTGACAATTCAAGTTTTTTTGCAAAAGAATTGAATAAAGAATAGAGTGGACTGTCCTGTTCTATTGAAAAGGTTTCTTAACTTGAAAATTGAATCTAAATTATTTAAAGTAAAAACTTTAAAGTGTTCATTCATCGGAGTAATTGTGTTTCTTGCAACTTCCAAATGTCCATATTTAAATTTTTCGATCAGGGGAATTCGTAAAAACTTAAATATGTACATACATGATACATTCTGTTTGAATTATATACTAGAGTTAAATGGTGATTGCGCCCCTTTCTTTTATAATAATTGTAGCTTTGCTGTAATCCGCAAGCAGTTTTATTTAAAATTCTGTGTTTAAGATGCTCTAAATGGCAAACCTCACAGAATATTAGTTCCACATTTTTTGAAAATATGTTTCGGTCTGGTTTGACCCTTGTCAGATTCTCTTCATACATCATTGCACAGAAATAATACAAAATTTCCTGCTTTTCATAACATGAATGTACTGTAAGTGTAAATTGTAATTTAAGGTGTTATGTCTAGCTAATATGTACGTGGGTGATATTTATCAAAACTGAGGTCAGAATTTTGATCTTTCTTCTTGAATAAAACTAAAGTTTCTTCAAAATCAGAAGTAAAATAACATCTGCCCTCGGTCAAGATGAATATTCTTATCTAAAGCTATATAATAAACTACACTGACTACAACATATGAACAGGGAAATCATTTTGAAATATTTTATTCGAACTAGCTTGGGAACCCAGCTTCGCCTGGAAGCTAAACTTTCACAAAAAAACCAACCCACGAAACTCAGAATCTATAATCTAAGCTAAAAATATCCCCGTGGTTTTACCGAGTTCCCAAATCCCAAATATTTTTGGAAAATCTGTCAATAGGTTCATAAGTTATGATTGGACATACAGTCAAACAAACACACAAACAGAGAGAGATTACTACTTTAGGGTGACCCAAAAAACAAGGATTAGGATTTTTTAGCCCCTTTAATCGTTAAAAAAGACTCAAAAATTGGCCCCGGCATATAGTTTAAGATTTTGGAAGGGTTCGTTTCAGTATGTTTTTGTCTTCCAATCCTTCCATATTGGAAAATCTCTCTGTTAACCTTGCTAACCAATATTACTTACAAATAATTCATTTACATCTATCTGAATTCTGTCTGAACCCCTTCAGATTTTTCTTCCTGGCTTTCTGAAATCTAAGGTGTATATGTATTTCTTTACACAGAACTCTATGAAGAAAAACCTAAAAAAAGATAGGTTCCAGAAACCCCGGTACCATGGCTGGAACACCTTTGATGGACCTTGGAATAGACGATTTTTTGGAAATTGGGGCCTCTTTTAGAAATTATTTAAATTATAAACATTATAGTAACCTAAATAAGTATTCATTATCATGATGTTTAAGTATCGTTAAGTTGTTTTCTCTCTGCAATATAGATTTGAATAGAATAATGAAAATTATTAATTGTTTAAAGCTAGCAGACAAATTAGACATGGTTTTGAGCCAAACGGAAGCATCGAAAGAAAAAATGTTACTTAAAAGAATATTGGGGGATTTAAACGCTAATCCCTGTTTTCCATGGGTCAAACTGTTTATATAGAAGAGACTGGATGGTAACAAAAGAGTGATGCAGTTTTGATTTTAATACAGAAGGAAGTTGCAACTGTTGAATAGTAGTTCACCTTCAAGCTGAAACATGTCTTGTAGAAGGATTAGAATAGATTTGAAGGATTTGCATCTTACAGTGCATTCATAATTCTAAATTATCAGATACCAGACACTATATACCAAACACCAGATACTAAATACCAGATATCAGATACGAGTCAGTAGCTACCAGATACTAGATACTATACACTATATATACCAGAAGCTAGATGCTAGACACTAGATATCAGACCCTAGATACCAGACACTAGATACCAAACACTAGAAACCAAACACAAGATATCTGAAACTAGATAACAGAAACTAGATATCATACAAATAATCTATATAATACCATATCTAGATAGTATATACCAGAAAAACCAGCTATACAAATTTTAAAAGCACCTTTGACTAGATAATGAGTCGTAAAAACCAGACCAGTTTTACCAGAAATACATGATGTACCAGAAAAATATCATGAAATAATGTATATCAGTTATCAGATGATTAAAGGATTTATCAGAGTCTGATGCCATTATTATCATGATGCGGGGAGGAGGAGGGTGGGAGGGGTGGGGGGATAAATGAGGTCCTGGATGATTAAACACAAATAAAAGTAAATATCAAGCAGCTTCTGGTTTTCAGTTATCCTAGACTCTTTAACCTTGATACAAGATCAACCCTAGTTAGTACAGTTCTAACCTTTACGGTATGAAGGTATGTATCCTAGAGCAAGTTCTAGTTTCTTTAATCCGTTCCAAAACAGTTCGTATCAGGTATACAAGTGATGGAATGAAAGAATACATTGCTAACCAAGATGCCCGCACTCTCACGCAAAAATCAAACAGAATTTTGCCAATTACTCCTGTTAAACTTCAGCTAGAAACAAGCGCGTTCAATTTTTTAATGTACATGTCTAGAGCTACAAAAAAGTATAAGTGATCAAAACCAAAGTCCGAAGCGTTGCGACACTTTAAAGTCGAGGCTTCCTCAAAAGTGTCTTTATTTTCCTTCCTCAATTATTGTGAGTCCTCATCATTGCGTACACATGAGTGGGTCTTTTTTTCTAATAATAATCAATATTCAAAAATTATTTTTTTAATGTTTTTTTATGGATAAATCGAAATTTGTCAATGATTGTAAATTCTGGATGTTTGATTCAATCAAAATCAACATTACAAATTTAATCCCATGGTTGTAATTTGATCTGTGAGTAAACTTGGAAGTGGATTAAGTTTAAATGTTTCCGGTTCAGGTGCTGATCCTGGTTTCAACAGTTCTGGTCTCCTGCTCCGGTCAGGACGTATCAAGTCTTATCAATGCACAGGGAGTTCCACAGGTACCAGTTTATATTTTTTTGTAGATAAAAGAATTTAACACTTGCCACAAGTTCTCTTTATTTATATCTTTACAACCTGATGTCGTACTATGTCTTCAAAGTTCAGATTGCAAAAATATAGGAATAAAAATATTACATTTTGTTGCGTATTCCAGGTTCCAGGTTTAGATGTCTGGCAAGCTGCTCTTATTGCTCATGCCGCGGCAGAGCAGAGGTTATCAGGTTTCCTGACTCAACCTCAGCCTCAACAACAGCAACAGCAACAGCCCGTATTTAGACCCCAGCCTCAACCTCAACCTCAACCTGAACGTAATACAGACGATCTGCGAGGTCACCCATAAAGTTACTAGATTATAAAATATTAAGAATAAGAACTCTAAGCGTAAATTCAAGTGACCCTTCATGCAAAAATGGCAATACTCTATTCACAACGGTACCCTTGAAACCTTTGATCAATAACGTGGAGGATATTATCGTTTTTCTAGGTTTAAAACTATGTAATTCTGATATTGTGAAAGCCACTTTAGAAGAGAAGCCCAATTGAAAATAATCAGGTTTTAAAATTGCAAACACTGATTTATACTTGATCAGATAAAGGTTTCAATGGTACCGTTGTGAGTTGGCCATTGACATCTTTGTCTAAAGGATTACTCTAACGATCCCATTAAGAAATATTTGTTATTAATCAATCTATCCTAAACTACTACTGTAGATGCATCTGCTCCAGTGATACAACAATTATTAGATTCTCAGGTAATAAAATAAAATTTTATTTTTTCTCTCTCCTTTAATGGGACTGTCGTAAATTTAATTCTTTCTTTCTCCTTTAAAGGGACTGTTCTAAATTTAATTCTTTCTCTCTCCTTTAAAGGTACTGAAGAGGGGTATACTCGATTCACTACGGTACCCTTTAATCCTTTACCTTATCAATACTGTCTCAGATATCGGCGTTTTCTGGACTAAATTCTTTTTAATTTTGACAATTTCCTACATTGTTTCTGAAGGAGAAAGGGGAAAAAGAGTAGATTATGATGGATTTCTCATACACTCTTGATCAGACCAAGTTTCTAAAGGAATCGTTGTGAATCTGAAATGCCACCCTGTATATGGAGTCACTTAAAAGTATTTTTAATATTTCTCTGAAGGCACCAGGGACTAGCACTGAGTCCGAGGTTGCTGCTGAAACTACAGTATCCGTATCCGAACCTTCTCAGAATTTCCAGAATATTCTAAAGAGCTCCCTTGTCAAGTTTATTGAGCAGATACAGGAGAGCAGGCAGGCGGTAGAGAACCCAGAGATTGACGAACTAGAGGACAGCGAGTCGGAGAACAAGAACGAGGATGCGGAGTTAGATCAGGATCCAATCCTGGACTTAGAGTTGGGTGGATCAGAGTCATTCCTGGACAAACTTCTCAATAAGTTCAACATTAACCAAGAACTAAAAGATCCTGCTCCTACCGATCCATCTCTCTCGGATATTTTAGGAATAACGAAGCAACTTAAGAACAAGAACAGTAATAAACCCTCTGCCAACATCGACACTGAGAAAGAAACTATATCAGATTTTTTCCAAGATTTACTCCGAGAAGAAGATCTTGAGAAGTACAATGAGATTGCGGACGTTGCTCCGGAGAGAACCCAAGACCTGGAGAAGAATAGAGCTAAAAACCTGGAGAAGAATGGATCCTTTAAGTTAGGAAACTTCCTCCAGGACGAGCTGACAGCAGCAGTCAAGGAGAGCAGTATTATAGCAGCTGAGCTGGAGAACCTTCTAGAGGAACTGGAAGGTTAGCCCTCTCCTCATGTTATCTTAACCCGGAGAAATAATAGCTAACCAGTAACCAAAGCAAGCTTTAATCCCTAAATACTATTAATAAAATTAATCCTAAACTGACTAATATCTGAGCATGAGAGATCTAGAAGATAATAATAGGTTGTAGAGAAGATGATTACAGGGTTTAAACTATACTAACCAGGCTGAGAGTAGATAGATTGTTAAAATTACTCTATATTCACCAGAGAACAATGTAATTATATTCTGATACTGTGCAGTGTGCATGTCTGCCGGTCGGAGCATATGTTTAAACCAAAATTCTTGTTTTTAATTGTTGCTTTGTAATTTCATTCATACAATTGAATCAAGCTTAAAGGGATAGTTTACCTGTTTGGAATTAGACTTAAACTAACAATTTTATTGAAAACAACTAAATCAAAGATATCTCATCTCAAGAGATATTGACTAAAACCATATTTTTAAGTTGAGAAAAAGAAAGATTTAAAGTTTCTTGAGGAAACCTTCGAGATTATTAACTCCAAACTCCGGAATGGAGTTTCAATACGGGATCTAAACCAGGTTAGAGAAATCAATGAAAATAATGAAAGATATTTTATATTTCTACATTATCTAAAGTTTGTTTTATAAAGACTCATTTTATATAGATATAATATTTTTTTTATTTTCTTTTTTACTTTTCTTCAAATCAATTTCTCTTTACAATTAAATTCTTATTTTTTACAGGATAAAGATTTCATAAACAGTGTTTTTCATAGATTCGCTCTCCTAGGACATCCTCTCAGAGAAGGTAAAATCTTTCAAAAGATTTTAAATATTTGGAAGTTTTTTATATAAATAGATGCAGAATTATATTCAAAGCTACAATAATTTATAAAAACAAGCTTCTATGCAGATTTGTCTATTTTTGGCCTAAATAGATTACGAGTAAATCTAATGTTTATGAAATTAAAACAATGACGAGATCATCAAGATACCATGAAAAAATATTCTTAGTTTTAAAATCTATTTGAGATTATTTTATAATTATTTAAAAAGGTGAAAATACGTTCTAATTTTCCTTTGCGTTTGTCTGTAGAGGATATAAGCCTGCAAACCTTGCTGGAGGCAAAACGATTGGTTACAGAGAACGTTATCTCAGCTGCAGAGAAGACCCGGAGTATGGCAGTAGAGATACAAAACCAGCTGGACGGAAAGATCAGGTTTATATTCTTAAATAAGATAGATTCCGTGGTTTGAAATCAGTGCATGTGTGAATGTCGGGATCAAGCATTAATCTCCATCTAATTCAGATCTAAGGATTAATTTCTTCGATAATCATAGTCTACAGGAATAAATTTATTTCGTGGGATCAAGCGTTGATCATCAAATTCAAAAGTGCCAATTATAGATATCGAGATCAAGACTGTATACATAGTTTTGTCTTTATCCCCTTTAACACTCTATCTGAGTAACCATGAAGAAGATATCGACGTTTTTATTTCAAAAGTGTTGAATTGACCACTGTACTTTTCTTATTTGTTTCTCTAACATGAGGCCGATAGTCTTTTCATAGAGATTATTTAATAATATTTAATAATTTAATAAAAATTAAAGGCTCCGTTTATATGCAACTATAAGCAAATTGAAATTACGTCTGCAGTCCATTTACCGCTGTTTTAATCTAAAAAAATTAAGTCTTTGCCTCAAACTCTAATTGTCGAATCCATACATCTTTGCAACCTGATGGTGTAAACTTTTAATATTTCAAACTTGGACTATTGGACCTAACAGAATTAATAGTAAAAAATATCCTAGGTCTCCGACATTGTGTTGCAAAGATAGAGGGATTAGAAAATCATACTTTGAAGCAAAGACTTAATTCATGTATACAGAATAACAGTTTAGATAATGAAGTTGAAATTGAGTCGAGAACGGGAAATAAAATAATATTTTCGCCAGGGATATAAATCAACTCTAGTGTTTGGGGATGAAAAAGTTGTAAATATTAGGTTATCATTATGAAGTTTGACTTTATATATTGTTTCAGGCGCAAAGGAAGACAATTCTCTTATAAGGATCTGCTAGATGTTGAATCCAATCTTAAATCCGTCCTCAACCTTATCCGAACCAGTCGTACATAAATATATTCATTCAATCAATCTATTTATTCATCTATTCATCTATTCCTGCTGCTTGTATTGGTGTGAAAATCTATTATTATCTAGTGAACCCCCTGGAGCAACCAAGGATTATCTATCTATCTATCTATCTCAGGGATAATCCTTAGACTGCTAATTTTTACCGCAAAATTCATGGGAAAATAGTTCCATTTATATCTTTATATATTCCCTGGATGAGAGAAGAATAGGATCAATCATTAGATCCTAATCAACTCAAATAATATTTATCATATTTTGTCACAATAAATTAAATAGATCAACCTTTTTTTTAGCTTGGAACCCAGCTTTGCCTGCAGATCTAAACAATTTTAAACCTAGCTAAGAACATTCCCCTTATCCTCACGATTTATTTAATCAAATTTGATGCAACTCTGTCAAGAGGTTCAAGAGTTATAATGTACATACAACTTTTTAACTTCAGGGGACATTAGTTCCAAAACTAACACTTGCCCCATTTCTAACACTGAGTGTTACAAATGGGCACAAATTGAAAGACTGGGTTTTTGGGATCCCGGCCCATATCCAGAGTAAAAGTCTATAATAAAAACTATAACCAACATATTATTAAGCATGACATACAACAATTCCCAATTTTAAACTTTTTTGTTAAATCAAAATTATAATAGGAGTTCTTCTTACATTAAATCTCTTGACCGTTTTCAAGACAATTTTCGAACATTTCCTGAATTTGAAACATTGTCGCGCTTTCGGGAAAAAACCCACTTTTCCGTTTTTGAGTATAATCCACAATTCAAAACAAAACTCACTTTCATAATTTGCAAAATAAATCACTGAAAACAAAAATTATCTTATGAAGACTAAATTAACTTCTGAATTATTTCCAGTATCTAAGTTTCTACATTTTATCTCCTAAATTAGAGAATATGGATGATATATATTCAAACATTTTAAACAAACAGTTTCCCGCATTTCTAGTAAAATCTATTCTGTAAGAATCATCAAAAACTAATTCTCACACCTTATTATTATAGTTTAAAATTGACATTTATTGTTCCAATATATAGTTTTAGCCATTTTTTATTAATATATGGTGTAATTTTGTTCTACTAAACTTGGATTTAAATATATATACTGTTGAAAAAGATAACTTTGCAGATTTGGCCCATTTCTGTTAGAAATGGGCCAGAAATGGGCCAAGTCATCATTAATTGTGATTTAAATGATTAAGATTCATATTTGGCCCCTTTTTTACTCCTATTTGTCCCTTTATGTCCCATTTGTCTCTGTATGTCCTATTTGTCCCTATATGTTCAATTTGTCTCTTTATGTTCAAGTTGTCTCTTTATGCTTAGTTTGTCCCTATATGTCCTATTTGTCCCTATAAGTCCTATTTGTCCCTATATGTCCTATTTGTCCCTATATGTCCTACCTACAAATATTGTCTGTGAATGGAAGCTTATTATCATTACTTGGCTATTCTTCTGGTTTCCGCTCTAACAAGGGAAGAGCACTGTACTAGGCTAGTTTTTGACCAGTCAGGGGGAGAGGGGGCGTATTTTAACATGTTTTCCAGGGAAGACGGGGGGGGGGGGGTTGTTTTTCTCAAAAAGTAGACAGGTAGACAGTAGTTCTTATGGATTGTTAAATATATTGTAGTTATATTTTGACGAGTTTGAGAGCTTTGAAGGGGTTTAAGAATGTCGGGATATTTTCCGGCAGGACTTGTTTTAGGTAAGCGACAAAATTAATATTTTTAACGATATACATATAGATATTTGAAGGGGTTTAGGAAGGTAGGGTTGCACAAGTCTTTCTGTATTTCAAGTTATATATAGATACGTATAAAAATGTGCATGTCCGATCATAACTCATGAATCCCTGGAGCGATTTGCCTAAAATTTTTATTGTGGAAATCGTTGGAACCACGAAATGTTCTTAGCTTTGTTTAGATATTTCAGCCTGATTAGGCTAACCTACTTTTATGAGGAAAACTTAGTTTCCAGGGGGTTAGAGGAAGGTAGGGTTGTGCGAAGCTCCCTAGAGTTCCATCAATTTTATATATACTCATATAATTATATCGTAATTATATTATAAGACCGCTGTATCCACAGTATACACTGACCTAGGGTTAACTATATTGCACATCTGTACAAATATTCCATGCAATTAAATACAATTCATAGATACTCAGATATATAGATAAAGATGAATTTTAGTGGAACCATTTCTGTAAAAATATTCATCATAAGTTTAAACTATTTTCCTATTGGTTCTTCTTTTTCCAAAAATAAAGAAATTTATTCCTTACCAAAAACTCTGATTTTCTATATCTGTGCAACCCAATGTTGCAGAAGATCTTATACATTTCAAACTATAAATTCTGTATGCTTAAACCATCAAATTGCAAAGATATAGGGATTAGCAAATTTGAGTTTTTATCTGGGGCCCTGGCCATGACATTTTTAACCGGCTAAAAAATAAATATGCCAAAAAAATGGTTTATTGTCAAATATTATTAAAAACTTCAAGCTAAATTAAAAAAAACACATGAGTAAAACTTTGCCGATGAAACTTCCAAGACAAGGATCGTATACAAGATATGTTTCCCCTACATATGAGTTATATGAAAAAGTGAGATTTTATATTTTTTCATATTTTTATCTAGGTACAAAGCATGAGATATTACAAATAAGCAATTACAATTTACTATTCATATTAGACCTACCTAACCAGCGTCGGTTGTTTTGATTGGTTGTTCCAAAATTATTCAGAGGCATGGTAACAACGAGAACATTTTTTTCATTGATTTCAAAACCAAGAGAAAAGAGAATATATACATATATATCTATGTAAATGTAACTAATGTATCTGCGTGTATATGAATATATAGATAAGGATAGAATATATTTAACCAATATATCTACGTATATTTGAATATATAGATAAGGATAGAATATATTTAACCAATATATCTAGGGCCCGGGGGGGCGAAGAGTAGCCAAAAAAAACAACGATATTAAACGTCCTAAATAAGAACTTCTCTGGATAAAAACCTGTGTCTGGATAAATATTAAAGTAAATATGAAGATTAAAGATTGAAAAAATGGTGAGAAAATGAATTCTAAATATACCTGAGGGAGTCACTAGTTGTTTTTACACATAATAAAGATAATAAAATTATGCGAAGTGTAACCTATAGACTAAACACAATTTAATTGACTAGGCTATCAGGGCGTTTCGCGCCCATCTTAAATTTCAACATTTAATTGTTGCTCAATTTTCAGCATTTTATCTACGATGAAACAATGATATAATTTTCATATTTCTGAGCATCCATAAACCTTTCCGGGAGCATCTGATGTCCCACTAAACAATTGGGTCGGAACAGTTCAGCCGTTTTTCAGTTTTTTTAATACAAACGGACAGACAGATAAGGAAAGTATATATAGATTTATTGAGCGAGAAAAAAATGAATATCTTAGGCGGAGATATGTTTAATTTTAGATTTTATATTTCTTCTATTTGCATCCTTGACAATGACTTACTTAATTTTGGTTATAGAATCACTTTTTCCCTATCTTCCTTTGTAAAAGGATATATTGTGGCGGAAGACGATCTGAGTCTGAGCCGGATATGAAGACGCGGCAAGAGGAGCAACAGTTCTGCCACGTCACCCATATATATATATATATGAATTTTGATATTTTAAGTTTACAAATCCAGTGAGTTTGTTAATAAAGTATTTATTTAAAACCTTGATCTCGTGATTCCGAGCGTAGCTAAAATATCAATTTCCCCTGCACCTACCTCTTTAAAATATTTTTCCCAAAAGCATTAGAAATTTTCGCTATCTCGTTCAAATAATCAAATTTGAGGCGCGAACTTGAAAATAAATCAGAATTTTGAGATATATTTGAAACTGTGCAGAGTGCAGACATAAATCTGTTAAAAATTAAAATTAATTTGAATGATTTTTAATGAACAAACTGTAGCATAGATTGATGAGGAACATTGTCCATCATTTATTTTCGTATATTTGTATTTAAAATGTTAAAATGTTAAAATGTTAATGTGAATATTGATTGTATATCCATGTACACAGTACAGTAGGCAACCTTATTCTTCTATACAAACAGTATACAGAGACTACATATATACAGATTTAAAAATAATTTAGAATCCTTTATTTTTCACACCAGGGGGCAGGGGTGTGCTATATCTGTTGGTCATCTGCCTTCACCCCACCCTCCCCTAGTATAATACCCCCCAATGCTGTAATGCCCCAAAGCCCTAAGGGGGGTCCAATTGTCAAACACGTGCTAGAATATACCTTTATATTTGTATGTAACAAGGCAAGTTTAAAAGAATCACTTTTTAAATCAATTTATATTTTAAAACCTAATTATAAAGAATAAAGAGGGGGGGCGGAACTCTTGCCCCCCTCTCCCATCCACTTACCTGTTCCCTAAATATCCTTGTTTTAAAAGGATTTTGAAATTGAAAAGAAAAAAAGTGACATTTTCTGAAGCATTTACATCCGCCCTGGGAGAATAATGAAACACTATTTTCACTCTATTGTCAGCCAAGTCAAAACGTCAAAGAATTCTGGCGCAAAAACTTTTGTGTTCAACGATTTTTAAATTTTACAAATAGAGTGGGTGGTATTAGTAGATGCTAGACACGAGACACCAGATACCAAACGCTAGACACTAGACACCAAAAGCTATACACTGGACATTATACACTAGACACCAAACGCTAGACACTAGACTTTCGACACAAATCACCAGATGGTATCAAAATGCTTGACACTAAATACGATACATTAGACACTAGACAGAAATATCAAATATTTGACACTACACAACGATAACTGGACAGCACAAATACTGGACACTAGGACTACATAACTAAAACTAGACAACTAGCCACTTGATACGAAACCAATATACTATAAAAAACTAGACACTTAATCACTATAAACTAAACCACTAGACATTTAACAAATAGGCACTATACACTAGACACTTAACAACTAGAAACTAAACCTCTAGACACTTATCCCCTAGACACTTAACCACTAGACACTAAAAACCAATAGGCACTAAACCACTAGACACCTAACAACTAATCATTTACCACTAGACATTTAACCACTAGAAACCTAACCACTAGACACTAAAACACTAGCAACAAAAAAAAATATAGACATAAAACAACTAAACACATGACACTAGACATCTATACTAGAAACTAGACTTTTGAAACGCTAGACAATTAACACTAAAATATTAAACGTTAGACAAAAACACTAGACATTAGACACTAGACACTAAATGACAGGTGCGGACATGAAACTGTTTCAATGACTCTAAAATAAAATAAAAACTCCATGCTCGGCTTTAATTCCATAAAAAGTCCAAAAAACGTCTTTCCTCAGTTCTATAATGAATTTTGTCCCGTAATGTTCTATATCTTGGGTTAGAATAATCCCGGCCCCAGTTACCAGAACAAAACCCTACTTGTTAACTTTTTTGTCTCCCCCTCTGGTGTAGAAAGAACCGGAAAATATATTGTTTTAAAATGAATGACTGGACAATATTTTGATGAGATATCCCCTCTGTTTCCTAGGATTAGTAAAAAGAGAGAAAACCTTGAAAAAAAACATTAATAAAATAATACCTTTTCGCATTTTTTCCATGATACATTTCATAAACATTTCCCAAATTTTCAGAGGCTAGGACAATCAAACCAAATCATATCTTTAAAAAAACCCTGTATACTAGTATGTATATTGAGAACCCCTGTATACTAGTATGTATATTGAGAACCCCTGTATACTAGTGTGTATATTGAGAACCCCTGTATACTAGTATGTATATTGAGAACCCCTGCATAACAGTATGTATATTGAGAACCCCTGTATAACAGTATGTATATTGAGAACCCCTGTATAACACTATGTATATTGAGAACCTCTGTATAACAGTATGTCTATTGAGAACCCCTGTATACTAGTATGTATATTGAGAACCCCTGTATACCAGTATGTATATTGAGAACCCCTGTATAACACTATGTATATTGAGAACCTCTGTATAACAGTATGTATATTGAGAACCCCTGTATACTAGTATGAATATTGAGAAGTCCTGTATAACAGTATGTATATTGAGAACCCCATGTATAACTATGTATATTGAAAACCCCTGTATACTAGTATGTATATTTAGAACCCCTGTATACCAGTATGTATATTGAGAACCCCTGTATAACACTATGTATATTGAGAACCCCTGTATACCAGTATGTCTATTGAGAACCTCTGTATACCAGTATTAATATAGTATATGAATAAAAATCAATAAAGCAATGCACTGAGTTTCTCAAATATTCAACGCGTCGGGTTTTAGAGGAGCTCATACCTANTTGCTCCATCCTAGGATCGCATTTAACCCTAGCTACCCCGGGGTTGTTCCGCCCCCTCCCCAACGCTTGGGTCTTCAAGATAACGGAAAATTCGGCGTCGCTTGGGTTATTTATAGAATCCAAATGCAAACTCAAATAAATCCGTTAGGATTCAAAATAGGACTCTAAAGTCCAACCGTAGGGTTAAAGCTGGGGAAAGGGGGCATGATTCCCCTTGGTAGCTATGATCTCAGCGATCCAAAAAATCCTTGAATTGCTGATCGTAAAAGATCAACAAAACTCGCCCACTGTTACATTAATATTAATAACCCCTGTATAACAGTATGTATATTGAAAACCCCTGTATAACATTATGTATATTGAGAACCCCTGTATAACAGTATGTATATTGAAAACCCCTGTATAACATTATGTATATTGAGAACCCCTGTATAACAGTATGTATATTGAAAACCCCTGTATAACATTATGTATATTGAGAACCCCTGTATAACAGTATGTATATTGAAAACCCCTGTATAACAGTATGTATATTGAGAACCCCTGTATAACAGTATGTATATTGAAAACCCCTGTATAACAGTATAACAGATGCTAAACTGCCATGTCATCACGTTAAAGAATTTGTTCTCCAATTTTCCAGTAAAATATTCCAAGATATCAACATTAATCATTCCAAAACAAATATAAATTTTTTGATTTTTTATTATAAATAGATTTAAATCAATAAATAAATTAATAAATTAATTCTTCTAATCCTGTTCTAATCATCTAGTTTAAAATGTTGCCAAAGATAAACTGGGCTTCCTTATCCAGAGAAGAAAGTTTGAGCAGCATAAACTGGAGCTCCATAAGAAGGAGCGGCGGGGGCTGCGTAAGAAGGAGCGGGAGCATCATAAGAAGGAACAGAAGATGCGTAAGAGGGGGTAGGAGCTGCGTAAGAGGGGGTAGGAGCTGCATAAGAGGGGGCGGATGGATGATAAGACTCTAGGTACTCCTCACAAATCTACGAGAAAAAACTCCTGATTTGGTTTAGACGTGTTAAACTAATCCTTACCTGTTTGGGAAGAGTAAGAACGGTTTCGGTGCACTCTAGTTTCCCTAGTTCCGATCCACATCTCTCTAGTTCTATCTTCTCCATGGTTGGGTAGGGTAGAGAGATACATTCCTCCGTCTCTACCTCCTGGCATTGAACCCGAGGTAGAGAAACCTTCAAAATGAAAATGGTCATGGTCCAGTCTCAATATAAAAAGATAAGTATTCAATTCATCATAAAATACTCATAGTTTTTTTAAATAAAAGAATAAATACGATGGTAGGCATATTATATCAATATATGGATTGATTGATAGTTTGATGGATTGATTGATAGTTTGATGGACTGATTGGTAGTTTGATGGATTTATGGATTGATTAATAGTTTGATGGATTGATGGATTGATTGATAGTTTGATGGATAGTTTGATGGATGGATTGATAGTTTGATGGATTGATTGATAGTTTGATGGACTGATTGATAGCTTGATGGATTGATTGGTACTTTAGAGGATTTATGAATTGATTGGTAGTTTGATTGATTGATAGTTTGATGGATAGTTTGATGGATTGATTGGTACTTTAATGGTTTGATGGATTGATTGATAGTTTGATGGATGGATTGATAGTTTGATTGATTGACGGATTTCAGATTGATGAAGTATGACTCTGATGAATATAATCCATTGCTCCGTTGAGACGAATATTGCAGGTTTAAGGATGACGGAGCAGGTTCAGATCTTAGATCTGCAGATCATGGTTTGCAACATCTAGCTCCCCCACTCTACTTTAATACGATACGCTAATCATAGTTAACAACACCAAACAGGATATAGTGCAGTTTAATACTGCCGTTTTATTATTATTTATTAAAATATATTGTTAACTTCATTATTATTATTATCATTGTTATCATTGTTACAACTTTCATATGTATTATTTTTATTATTTTAGATTTATTTATTATTGTAGATACACCATCTACACCCTAAGGCCATTTATGACTTTTTATCTATATCATAGGTTTTTCAAAGTCAACGCGGAATGGCTAGGTTATTCGAAAATGCGCCTGATTGGCATGATTTTTTTTATTCATTTAATGAGAAATAGGCCCATACATCTTTCAGGTTTTAATGATATTTTTTAGCTGTACAAATAGGCTTTTTTATTCAAGAAATCGTGGAGCTATGTTTATATTAAAGTTGGAGCTCTTAAATAGTTTTTTAGAATTATTAATTTTTAAAACATAACTCACTGGTTTGTTTTCACATGTTCTGTTAGGAACTGGATACGCTACTGTGACAGGAACACGTGTATCTGATGTACTGGGCTCCTGATAGCAAGTCTAAAATACGCAAATTTTTCCTGATCCAACCTTGTTCTGACGCAATCAAAAGAATATTGAAGTTTTTAATTTGATATAAACTTATTCACATCTTTACAATAAGATAAGTATAATCTTAACACATTAAAAGGAACTGAGTTTTTGCCACTAACCTTAAATTTCCTATCCCTACATCCTTGCAATCTTTAATATTTCAAACTTTGACTATTTAATCTTACAGAATTTATTATTTAGTTTGAGATATCACAGGTCTACGACATCGGGTTGCAAAGATATAGGGTGTGTGGCAAAATCTCATTTTCTTTGCATGGAGATCCACGAAGTAACCAATATAGCCCAAAAAAACCTAATTTAATAATGTTTACTTTAGCAGTTTGATGTTTACAGCTGTAGTTAACACCGTATCCTGGTTGAGGTGGACAGTACGGTTGTATTGTACTCTCTTCACACCTGAAAAGAATTGATTACTTATCTCAAAAAGGAGAAGATGTAGATTTCTCAAATTGTCGCAATTTCAAATTTTCTCATTCGGTTTATCTTTATGTAAACCTTTGATTTTTCAAACTTAGATTATTTGATTTATCTTAAAATGCCTAAAGTCTACAACATTGGGTTGCAAAAATAAAGAGGTTATAAAATCAGTGTGTGCAGCAAAGACTCAATTCTTTTGGAAACACATTAATATTACCGTTTTTCTGATTCCGTCTCAGGAATCTTTTTACGTCATTTATAATAAAAAGACGACAATAGTTTTTTAATTGCATCCTCCTTCTTAGTATACTGATGAAAATCAACTTAGCTTGTATCACATTAAACCTGAACAGTCAGAGCAGTTTGCTTGTCCTCCTGTGTAGTATACTGATAGAAACCAACCTACCAGATATCATATTCAACCTGAGATGGAATTTAAAGAATTTTAGCCGCGGTTTAAATCCGCCAAAATCCGCCAAACCCCGGTTTAAATTTAGCGCCGGCTTAAATCTTGAATCATTTGATACAATTTTATGTGGAACCAACCATATTTAAGCCGTGGCTTAAATTTAAACCGCCGCTCAAATTCTTTAAATTCGGTCACAGGACGGTTTGAGCTTGAGTTTGCTCCTCCTGTGTAGTTTACTGATAGAAACCAATCTACCAGATATCATATTCAACCTGGACGGTTTGAGCTTGAGTTTGCGCTTCCTGTGTAGTTTCCTGATAGAAACCAACCTACCTGATATCATATTCAACCTGGACAGTTTGAGCTTGAGTTTGCTCCTCCTGTGTAGTTTACTGATAGAAACCAATCTACCAGATATCATATTCAACCTGGACGGTCTGAGCAGTTTGCTCCTCCTCCTGTGTGTGTAGTATACTGATAGAAACCAATCTACCTGATATCATATTCAACCTGGACGGTTTGAGCTTGAGTTTGCTCCTCCTGTGTAGTTTACTGATAGAAACCAACCTACCTGATATCATATTCAACCTGGACGGTTTGAGCTTGAGCTTGCTCCTCCTCCTGTGTAGTATACTGATAGAAACCAACCTACCTGATATCATATTCAACCTTGACGGTTTGAGCTTGAGTTTGCTCCTCCTGTGTAGACTGATAGAAACCAGCCTACCTGATATCATATTCAACCTTGACGGGTTTAGCTTGAGTTTGCTCCTCCTGTGTAGATTGATAGAAACCAACCTACCTGATATCATATTCAACCTTGACGGTTTGAGCTTCAGTTTGTTCCTCCTGTGTAGTATACTGATAGAAGCAAACCTCGTTATCCTCCTCCTCTGGGTTCTAGACACAAAATTTCTCATCCCTATATCACTGCAACCTGATAGTTTAAACCTTTGATAATCCAAACTTTGGGTTGTAAAATTAAGGGGTTAGAAAATCAGAGTTTGTGGCAAAGACTCAATTCCTTTAGTTAAAATCTATTTGAGTTCACAACTTTACTGCTATAACATTGTAAAAAGTGGATAAGCGACAATAACAAAATTCTGAAAATTAGCTTGATGAAGATTAATTGCTTTACCTCGGTACAAACAGTTTTAACAATCTTGAAACAATCCTCCTTCATCTCCAATCCTTTGGTTTTTAAATTCAAGGTTGTACAATCCTTCCTTTAAAATATATAATATTACTAGTACTAAACCTTGTACCTGGATATAGGAGTTACTTCCTTTTATACTAACCTACACATCCGTAAAATTGGATTGCAAGATCTGAAGGAAGAGAGAGAAGGAGGAAAGATTATTTGTAAGCATAAGACAAAAAAAAATGAAGGGGGGGAACAGATAAGAAAATAGAATTAAGCAGATAGAAAGATAGGAAGAATGTTAAAACTATCAAAAAGAAAAGTAAGAAAATATAATTAAGAAGAAAAAGAACCCCTTGACCGATTTGCCTCAAATTTTGATAAGGGAACTCAGGAGACCCACGGGAATGTTCTGAGCATAGTTTTTAGCTTTTAAGTTAAGTGGGTTTACTTTTAAAGGGAAAACTAGATAACATATTAATATTCGACCAAGTGCGGGTAAACGGCGGGAGTAACTATGAGTATCCTGGGCAATGCTTATAGAGATGAGGTTAAAAATAGAATAATAAGAAAATTGGAATATGGCAATCAAGTAGAAGACATAATATGAGGAAGGTTTGATATATATAAAAAAAGGATAAGAGAATAGAATATACCGGACAGTTGGAGTACATATTTCTCCTACAACCTCAACCTCTTCTATCCTACACTTTGCCTAAACAAATACAATAAAATAACATTAACAGTTTTTAGAAATTAAATTTAATCTTTTATTTGGTTGCCTTGGTAGGAACATGAACGGGTTTGGGTGGAGAGTAGATAGGATTAGAATGAACAGGATCAACAAGATGAACTGGTTCGATCGGATGAACAGGAGTGGGGACAGCAGGATGAGGGTCAAGTTCGGAAACAGGAGAAGAACTGAAGGTTGGAGTGTAAACAGGAGAAAGGTTTGGAGAGGGAAGATCATGTAAACCTTTGTTTATTATAACACCGGGTACAGCTGCATCCCTGATCCAATATATTTCAGATACAATTCGAAAATATCTTGAAGAAAAGTTTAAACAAAAAAGATTGTTCAGCAATGTGGAACTAATATAAAGAGTTAAACCATTGCAATATTAATTCATCTGATAAACGATGTTAAAGATTTTACGTTTTTATCCCAGCCCATTTTAGCTCGTTTTCATTCAGCAAAAATCAAACATTTGCTTTCTAAAAAAGTTGTAGCTTTTTCAGAAAATTAAAAAAAAATTAAATTAAACTTTAAAAATATCCTAAAAGTAGGAATTATTATCTCCTATTTTATAAAGCCACTAGTTAGAAATATTTGATATTTCTAACTTTGGCAACTAGATCTAGTAAAAAGCTTACAACATCAGGTTCCAAAGATATAGAGTTTCGAAAAATAGTGTTCAATTTCTACGCTGGCAAAACTTTTGTTGAATTTTTAAAAAATGTAATTGGATAGTATTAACTTTTATTGCTTATAAATTTAACAGTTTTAATATATCTAAAAATCCTTTTAAATAATTGATATTTTGGAATTATTTCTCCGATAAAACAATAAATAATAAAACTCTATTTATCTATTTATTTGAACAAATATATTTCCTTGAATCTCTGGATTCTTGAATTCCATCCCCTTGTTGCATCTCTGTGTCTAGGATAAGGGGAGCAGACAACATATCCTCCTCAGGGTGTCCCTGGATACACAGTAAACCAGGCAAAAACAACGCCACCTATATATTTAAACTCTTTTTAACATTTTTTTGGAAAACGAAAACATTTTTCGACAAATTCAATGTTCATCTGGGCCAGTGATCATAATCCAGCATTAGATAATAATATCTTTAATATTTTATAAGATAATATCTTTTCATTTTAACTTTTCTTATATTTTTAAGACTTCATGCTTTAAAGTGATAATTAAGTAACGTTATCACCAAACTTTTTTATAAATATTACATTTTTTAATTGAAATTTTTACTATCATTATTGTAATCATTGTCATCATTTCCGTACACTAAATATACTCTAGTATTACACCGTACACTTAATATACAAGGAGCACATTTATATTACAGTAGTTGATTTATTTAGTAGTTTCTTGGTTTTTTGGATTTATTAATATAATGTAATGTTTTTGCAGGCGAGTTGGCCCAGACCAGACCATATCCACTCTAGATCTTGTTCCAACAACTCATTAAAGAGGGTTTTCGCTGTTAATGAATTTTGTCTTTCATTATTTATTTTTTGACATATTTATTTTTTTACATTTTATCTTTTAAGATTTTATTTTTATTTTAAATCTTGATTTTTTATTTCTCATATATTACGAATTTTCATATTATTTAAATTTAATATTCCGAAGTAAACCAGGATTAGAATGATTGTTTAATTTACAATTAATTTATCCCAACGAAAACTAGGATGGCCATTTTAGGTATTAATGTCCGGTATTCAAAAGTTGTGAATCAAAAATATCCTGGAAACTTAAAGTTCACTTCCGTGGTTCATATTTAACCTTGATGAACATGATGGCTGGAGAATCAAGCCTAAACTAAATTTTCAGACTCGTGAACCTGACCTTTACAAAGAACCCAACCCGGTATATACACATATACATTGATACAACACTGTAGCCAGCAGAATGCATTTGACAGTTATCAAGGGTTGAAGTGCATATTATTTAAACAAGACGGAATTAAGGTTTAAAGTGCATATTATTTAAACAAGACGGAAGGCTGAAACCAAAGTTGTTACTATGCTACCAGAGAAGGGTTGATCTTATCGCTAAGAGAGGAACGGATAGTAGGTATACTCGAGAGGGAGCCTTTCACAAGTTTGCAAACTCTAAATCATAATTGTCACTCCTCTATTCCTCCCCTCCCCCCCCAAAAAAAAAAATTTGATTTGCGTTGTTTGTTTGTTAAACCCATCTGAGCTCAATAGATAATTAAAATTTATAGATGGTCAGAATTTAAAAATTTGCCTTCAAATAATTTCGCAAAATTCTTATTTTTCAAAGAAAAAAAGGTTGCAGAAATTAAAATTTTAAGGTTAAAATAGAATAGTTTTGTCTGATCAAGAAAAATTCCAAGTCTGTATCCTAGTTCTAGTCTGTATCCTAGTTCTAGTCTGTATCCTAGTTCTAGTCTGTATCCTAGTTCTAGTCTGTATCCTAGTTCATAGTCAGTATCCAAGTTCTCTAGTCTGTATCCTAGTTCTAGTCTTATCCAAGTTCTGTATCCTAGTTCTAGTCTGTATCCTAGTTCTAGTCTGTATCCTAGTTCTAGTCTGTATCCTAGTTCATAGTCTGTATCCTAGTTCATAGTCTGTATCCTAGTTCTAGTCTGTATCCTAGTTCTAGTCTCCATTTTTCATAGGTTTCTTTCCTTATTCCAAAAAAAGTAAAAAAACAATTACGTAGTGCTTGTAACGTGCAGGATATGATACCGGAGTATGCAGGATCCTGTATATACTTCCTTTGTTTATCCTACTCCTATCTCCAGGTCTAGTTTCGGGTTGTCTTTCAGCTCTGGTCTAATCCAGCGGCGCCTTATTAGCATATGTACGTGCAATGCAGAAAGTAAAAAGTTATTTTTATCTTCGTAATGCATTCTAGACCTAGAACCAGAAATATCTTTACAATTGGTGCAACTAGGAACGGAAATTTTTCAAAATAATCAAAATATTTTAACGAAGGGACACTTTTGAATTTAGACCTAAATAAGAGTTTTACAGTAACTGATTTAAATCGAATTAAATTAGTTTTGTCAATTCAAAATTTATCAGCTCTGAGCGTAAAAATTTCGATTTTCCAATCTGTGATTACAACGCTTAGTTTAAATAGATCCAGATCGCCAAATTTTCAAGACTGGGTCGACTTTCAAGTGTTGCAACGCCTCGGTCCTTCCCCACTTATACTAGTTCAAAATTTAAAAAACTCTCAAGAAATTGTTTTTAACTTTAGTTTAGGAATCTATTTTCAAAATTATCATTAATTTCAGCATGAGAGCTTGCAACTTTTGGATCATTGTGAGCCAGAAACTTTTCCTGTTGACGGTTAAACCTCAATGGTGCCATGGAATGGGCAAAGTTCTCCGATTTAATGCGACAGTCGATCCTCAATCTAAAAGATTGTCCACTGTGAATCGAGAGAATCCCAATAAAAAGCATTTTTCTTTAGGTTAGACCTGCCTAAAGTGTTTGACCTACAGAGCGTACGTCCCATATCATATTAGATTATCTCCAAGTTTAAACGCCAAAATAAACCCATAATACTCGAAAAAACCTTATTCAATTTTTCAAAATGATTAATTCTTCTAAAATTTTCTGATTAGTCCCCCAAATCGTAATTTAGACCAATTGACGATCGAATATGATGTGGGACACCCTGTATTTCTAATTAAATACTAGTGTTAATATTGATTAATAAACACCGTGTCGAAAATTGTAACCCAACCGTAATATAACTCTTCCTGTAGTTGATAATAAAACACGTTGAAGCACAATTAAATCAAATTAAAAATTTACTGATTCAATATCGTAGAATCTGTTCTTTTAAATGTTATAACGACGGGTTAATTTAACCTATACAGATCATTACGTAACTTCATGTTTAAAACTTTGCACCGTTAAGAAGGTTACTAACTGTCTATCGATAATGAACCATAAACAAAAACACCCATTGTCCCCAATAGTCGTTGTATCATATTTGGTTCATATAAATGGTATGATATTACAGTTGGACCAAACTGTACTTATTCTTGTAAATAGTTGGACCAAACTGTACTTATTCTTGTGAATAGTTGGACCAAACTGTACTTATTCTTGTAAATAGTTGGACCAAAGTTATACCGAAGGCGAACTACCTGTAAATCTTCATAATTTTGGTCGTCTTTATAATCTCATTCTTTATTTGTTCGATTGTACCAATGCATTGTATTCTTGAACCATGCTTCTCTTTCCGTACATGCTATTTCTAGCCCCCCCCCCCCACCAGCACCAACAAAAATCCCCTTATATCAGGATTGACTCCTATTCTGTATCAGGATGGACCACTAAACTACTCCCAGTAAATTTTAAAAAAGATTGATATTTAACCCGGAGAAGTGCAGTGGAATACCTTGGAGCTAACGACGCCCAGATTTATCAAAGCAATGATATCTATGCTATACGTCAAGTGTACTTTTCGAGCTCTTTTATCTGCTCATTCAACCCTTTCTTCCTTTTCCTGGACACTTTTTCTTGGACACTTTTTCCTGGGCACTTTTTCCTGAACACTTTTTCCTGGACAATTTTTCCTGGAAAATTTTTCCTGGGCACATTTTTTCTGAACACTTTTTCCTGGGCAATTTTTCCTGGACACATTTTCCTGGACACTTTTTCCTTGGCACTTTTTTCTGGGCAATTTTTCCTGATAATTTTTCCTAAACTCTTTTTCCTAGACTCTTTTTCCTGGGCAATTTTTCTTGATAATTTTTCCTGGACACTTTTTCCTAGGCAATTTTTCCTGGACAATTTTTCGACATTTTTAAATCCCTTATGAAATCTTTTTTTTAATGGTTTAAAATTTGACAACCAGACGACATAAAAAATGAAAGTTAGCCAGTTTTTCGCGGATTTATCAATAAATTACTTGAAATAACAAATGTTCTCTGTTTGAAAGGAGCTCATGAATTTTAGCCGAGTTTTCTCTTACAAAAGTTATGACCTTAGAGTCATTTAGTGTTTATTTATAGTAACCCGCCCCCCTCCACCCCATTTCACATACAAAAAAAATACTAATCCCAATGTCCCACCCCTCTTTTAAAAATATAGCCCCTATTAGTAAATAAGGAGTTTAAATCCCCATTTCTGAACTCTTTAATCGTAAATAATGCTCCGTCATGCAGTCAAGTGTCATGCAGATATCCTGATTTTTATAGGAATTAATCCATTTTTGTTTTGTTAGATAAATCAGGAAATATGTCCCCTAGGTATATAAAATCAAATCATGCCATGAGTAAAATGATCAGAAAATTTACATTTCTAAAATATTTTGATTGTAATTATTCCATGAAGTGCATGAAGGGGCAGTATTCAAGTATATCCGGATACGAGTTTTCTACATATTTGCATAAATACATGAAGGGGTGGTTTTTTAAAGAAGTTCGGGTTTATTCATCCGGCCTACGGAGTCTAGGAAACATCTGACCTAAAAAATGCAGACCAGAAAATGTCCGGATTCCCTGAAAATGTTTGAATAAGATATATAACCACTCGAACAATGGATTCTCCATTTTCATAAACCGAGACCCCTCCCTTTGGTTCAGTTTATATATATAAATACCTGATTTTGCACTTCATACAAATATCTCTTAAAAGGATCATATTTTTATATAATAGCTGAGCTTTAATTGAAATATGCACGTGCAAATGGTTTTGCATATGTTCTGCAACCTGTGAACAAGTTTGGTAGGTGGAGTAGAGCCCACTGGTTGTATATGGTGTATGTCCTTTAACCTGTAAGGCCTGTGGGTTGCATTATAGGAGCTTATGAATGTAGTTAAAGGTCGGCTGGTTGACGTATCCTTAGCTCAGTTTTGCCGGGACAGCAGCTTAGATATCAGGGTAAAGAACTCATTCGTATACCTAGATCAAGATTTAGTGAAACCATTACTAAAGGGAAAATTATCGTAATTTAAAGAGGCCAACTATGGAAAGTTGGCAATATCTGATTCACAACGGTACCCTTGAAACCTTTATTTGAACAATAATGTGGAGATATTGTCGTTTTTCCTAGTTTAAAAGCGTTTAATTTTAATAATTCCCTTAAAATATCCAAGCCACTTTTTAGAGAATACACAATTAAAAATAATCATTTTTTAAAAGTCCTAAAAGTTAATATCTAATTCATAATTAATAAAACAAACCTAACGACCGTTGTGAATCGAACATCTCCATCTTTGTACGGAGTGTCACTTAACATCATACTTTTTTTATGATTTTTTATGATTTTTAAAGAATTTTTTAGGATTTTTTCTAGGATTTTTTTTAGGATTTTTTAGGATTTTTAGGATTTTTTAGGATTATTGTAAATGCGATTATTGAGCAAACATCATTTTAACTGTAGTAATAGTAAATAATGAACACGTAATGTATCATGACCAATATAATTTTACAGAAGATTACACATCGCATAGTGATTTTATCTGAGGACCTTTCATTGAAAAAGAATGGCATGTCCGATTTACAACGATATCCAATAAACTTTTGTCTTAAACAAAACTGAAAATTGATAATTTACAATTATGGATTTAGTCCGCAGAGACAAAAAAGGAAATTTAATTTAGAATCCAGAATTGAAAACAATCATCTTTAAGCTAGAAAATAGAATATCTCATTCAATTAAAGGTTTAAAGGGTACCGTTGTGATTCGTAAAAGCCACTCTATGAATGAAGGGATACTGCTTGAAGACATCTGGTTTCTTTAATAATCACTTGGTTGATGATTAAAAGTTTATGCTCTCAAGAAATATTTTCTATTGTGCTTTGGTTCCTCTAGATTCAGGTTCTCCTCCCCCCAGGTTCAGGTTCTCCTCCCAACATACAGGTTCAGTAATCTGTTATTTGATACCTCTCACATATAGAAGAATAAGAATATATAAAGGTTAAAATAACAATTAATCAATAAAATCTATACAACTCATATCAAAACATAACAAAATATGGGTGACTTTAAATTTAGATTTCAGAAACGTTTGACAATTCTTTTCTCATTGGAATAGTTTTTGGAGCATTACTTATTCAACCTCTATAAAAGTATATACATGGTATTTTTTTATAAACACCTTGTAAATTTTACAAAGATATTTTGAATGATTGGAACTGTTCAATTCATGTCTCCTTAAAAACCATAATCTCTTTTTTTATTGATTTTCGATACATTTATCAGCTTAAATAGGTAAAAAAGTACAAACTGAGATGTCTAACATTAAATGGTTGAATTTGTACACGTGAAAGGTTAAACATTTATAAAATTGTCAGATTGCAAAATAAAGAATTTGTTTATGAATATTGCAGGGGTTTATATTTTCTTTTAAAATCAACCCCCCCCCCCTTAAAAATAATTTATTTCTCCCAAATGATATATTTGCATGGAGCGCAGTAAAACATTCAGTATTTTCTGCATTAGGGAAAAAATTATTTCTAACGGAAAGTAATGAAGTTTTTATCAACTATCAAAAGGAGTTTAAAATTTGTCTTTTTGATGTCCAATTTTTCATTTTTTCTCTCTTCATTAAAAATTAAGATTATTCTTGGAAATATTTTATTAGATAAAAAAATGGTGAGAAATATTTTATGTACATATTGATTGTTCGTATGTATATATATATATATATATGTATATTACTGGTTCTAAAAAGGGGAAGTTGTGAATACAATTTAAAGCATACAAATGCTCTGTAACATACTACTATCACGACAATCTTGTAATGAGGTTTATTCTTCAATATTCAAGATCATTATTGAGTTTTGTCCATTACTTCCAGGGATTGGGTTGACATTTAAACTATATAATCTTTAAATGTCAATAAAAAAAATATTTTGTCTCTTCTGCATCCACCAGTTCTAACCTTTCATAATAATACCGCAGTTCAATACTCCACCCTTAGATATGTACTTTGATCCAACTAACCATAGTTCAATATACTCAATACAGATACATAGATATATCCTAATCCAACCATAGTTCAATACTGGATACAGATACATAGATATATCCTGATCCAATCATAGTTCAATTCTCCATACAGATACATAGATATATCCTGATCCAACCAACATAGTTTAATACTCCATACAGATACATAGATATATCCTGATCCAACCATAGTTCAATTCTCCATACAAATACATAGCTATATCCTGATCCAACCATAGTTTAATACTTCATACAGATACATAGATATATCCTGATCCAACCAAAGTTCAATACTCCATACAAATACATAGATATATCCTGATCCAACCATAGTTTAATACTTCATACAGATACATAGATGTATCCTGATCCAACCAACCATAGTTCAATACTCCATACAAATACATAGATATTTCCTGATCCAACTAACCATAGTTCAATAATCCACCCAGATACATAGATATATCCTGATCCAACCAACCATAGTCCAATTCTCCATACAGATACAATACATAGATGTTTCCTGATCCAACCAACCATAGTTCAATACTCCATACAGATACATAGATATATCCTGATCCAACCAACCATAGTTCAATACTCCATACAAATACATAGATATTTCCTGATCCAACTAACCATAGTCCAATACTCCATACAGATACAATACATAGATGTTTCCTGATTCAACCAACCATAGTTCAATACACCATACAGATACAATACATAGATGTATCCTGATTCAACCAACCATAGTTCAATAATCCATACAGATACATAGATACATCCTGATCCAACCATAGTTTAATTCTCCATACAGAATACAGATACATAGAAATATCCTGATCCAACCATAATTCAATACTCCACCCAGATACATAGATACATCCTGATTAACAAATGTTAGCACTCAATTCGCATACATAGATTTATCATGATCCAACCAATCCTAGTTTTGTATTCACCTCTGATGCATTGTCGCTTCCTGATAACCCTACTATAGCTCTATCAAACTTAACTCAAATCAAACCAGGAAAATAAAAAATATTTCAAATGTCATTCAATAAACAACACATGTATTTATTTATCTATTGTCTAAACTATAAGCTATTTTCAATACTAAACCTATCCCCCCCATAACCTTTATTTATAATTCGTTCAAAAACCGTATTCTTTCCTCTCCTTTCAAGCTTATTAAACCCTAAAATTGGTAGTTTATAACTGGTTAGGATTAACATGATTTATGGGTTTTTAGTTTAGATTTCTTATCAGTAAGTGCATTAAAGTATAATGTCTCAGCAGGTTTGTCCCAAATATAATCTTAACCCATCAAGACTTATTTTAAAAACTTCCGGGTAAATAAAACGAGTCTATTCTGGAACCTCTCCCCCCCCCGTCCCCTCCCCTCAAGGCCTAGTTCATCACTGAACCCAAAAGTTCCTGACATTTAAAAATAAGTCTCGCCACCCTGTCTCTCCTCTTTGTAATAATAATAATATTAACCCCTTGTATTCCTACTTCCCGTTACCCTCTTTTTCATCCTTTACCTTGTCTTCTTCCTCTTCCTCCTTTTCCTCATCATCTTCCTTCTTTCCCTTCTTAACCTTTTCCTCCTCCAACCCCTTTTCCTCCTCCTCTTCCTTCTTTTCTTCTCATCCTTTTCCTCATCCACTTCCTTCTCTGCCTTTCTTGCATCTTTCTCCTTTTTCTACTCCTTCTACTCTTGCTCCTCTTCTCAGCCCCTCTTACTCCACCACCACCTTCACCTCCTCGAACTCCTCCTGCTTCTCCTCCTCCAGCCCTCCCCCCCTCTTTCTCAACCATAACTTCCTCCTCCACTATTAGCTCCTCCTCTTACTTCTAATATATGATTGTTTAGATGTTGGTCCTGGTTCAACTCAGTTTTCTTCTAGTTCTAGCTGCTGGAGATCCTTCTCTTTCCGGCACAGCTCTCAGGTAATTCGAGACCCGCGGTTGGGAGGTTAGAGGGTCGTGAGGTCAGGGCGTGGGAGGCCAGTAGGTTAGTAGCTGAATTGGGGGGAGGTCAGGGGGCTGGAGGTCAGATGGTGGGAGGTTCTAGGGTCGGGAGGTAAATGGGTAGGAGGTCAGAGGGTCAGGAAGTCAGAGGGTCAGGAGGTCAGAGGGTCAGGAGTTCAGAGGGTCAGGAGTTCAGAGGGTTGGGAGGTCAGTGGTTCAGGAGGTCCGAGAGTCAGGAAGTCTGAGGGCTGGGAGGTCAGAGGGTCAGGAGGTCAAAGGGTCATGAGTTCAAGGGGTCAGGAGGTCAAAGGGCCAGGAGGTCAAAGAATCAGGAGGTCTGAGGGTCAGGAAGTTCGAGGGTCGAGAGGTCAGAGTGTCAGGAGGTCAGATGGTCGGCTTATTGGTAAGTCAGAATTACTGGATGTTGGAAGGTTGGAAGGTCCACAGGTTAAATGTCTTTAGGTAAGAGGATGCCATAGTAGTCTTTACATAATAGTTATTAAAGCATTTTCTCCTTAGATCTGAAATAGAAGATGCTGCACGAGATAGTCGGCAGCTAGCAGATGATCTGGCAGGTATGCTGGCCAGGTTGGAGGGGGAGGAGGAACAGGAGGAGCAGGTTCAGGTTGAAGTTCTAGAAGAAAACTCCGAGGTTGAAGAAGCACTGAAAGACATGATAGCCAGGTAATCAGGCAGCGTGAAAAAATATAAAATTATAAAATTATAAATAAAACTGGCTCAATCTTAGGATTGAAAAGTTAGCTGAGATCACGGAAAAGGGGAGCGATGGAAATCTTGAAGGTAAATAAATTCTATTATTTTTTGAGGTAGGTCTATAAGAAAGGTGTAAAATTAAGTCTGGGAATAAACAAACCCGTAGGAGAAGGTTAGGCTCAGGTTCAGATTTTAAGGATAAGAAAATCACAAGTTTATGAAAAGGGTAAAGGCACGAAAAAAAATGTTTGGGAAAAAAGATTAAGGTTTTAGGAAAATAAGGGTTCAGGTTTAGCTATGGAAAAAAGAGTGTTTAGATAAGTAAATCATGATTAAGTTTCTAAAATATAAAATTAGCGCCAGGTTTGTTACTTAATTCTAAAGATCATAAATGAACTTTCATTTCCTGACTCCCCAAGAACATGCAAGCAAAGCTAAAACCTGACGGATAGCTCAAACCTTGCAAATCTAGATTTATTCAAGGAAATTGCATAATAATTATAAACTAGAATTCAATTAACCTTTTTTTTACAAAATAATTTAAATTATATTAGGATTACAGGGCGCTTCACGTCCATCTTTTTTGGTAATAATCTGATCTTTCTGCAAGCCTTAGAATAAAACCAATTAGAAATTTTACAGATTTTTTTGGTTTTACTGCCAGATTTTCAAAATTACTTTTTGGCAATTTTATTTTATTTTCATTGATACAAGTTTTGTTTTAAATGTAGATTATAAAACGATTGTTTCCAGTTGAGAAGGAGAGAGCTGAGGAAGAAGAGCTTAAACAAACCTTGCAGGAGCTGGAGACTGTAGCAAAGGTGGGATCTGTGGAATAGATTATTTTTACAGGATATATTGTATTCCAGACAAGTATTTCCTTTTTCTCAAAATGTTAAAAAAATATTATATTTTATTTTCATATTTTTAAAGAACAAAACATTTCCCCAAACTTTTGATTCAAACTTTGGCTATTAGATTTTGCAGAATTCTGGCAAAATGTGAAATATTAGATTATAAATTGAAAATTTTATATATGAAAGTTTTTTTTTCATTTTTTCTTTTTGATCTTTTTCAAATTATAAGTTTTTTTTAGGAAATTGAGATAGTTGCTGCTACTAGTGATGGCGCTGATACTGCAACCATAGAACAAATGGCAAAGATCATTCAGGAGGTGTCTGGTAGGATCAAGGACGTGGAAGAGTCCAGCAAGCAGGAGAAGAAGGAGGAGAAGAAGGAGGAGAAGAAGGAAGAGAAGAAGGAGGAAAAAGAGAAAAAGATCCTTGAGATAAAGGATCTTCTAGATCAGTTCAGTAATTACGAGGATGAACCCATCAAATCAACAACTTCAACTTCAGATGATGTTGAGGACTATGAGGATGATGAGAATGATGACGACGATGATGAGAAGGGGGAGGAAACTGATGGGGATAAAAAGGTTGCAGAACTTCTTAAAGATTTCCTAAGCAAAGATAAGAAAACTGAGAAGGATCCAAGGAAACCCAAACAGCTTGATGAGGGTTTGTTAGAAGATGTTTTCTACGATGAAGATGAAGGATCTCCATCAGACCAGAATCAAGACGTAAACGAAGATGAAGGATCTCCACCAGACCAGAATCAAGAAGTAAATGAAGAGGTGGAGGAGAGAAACGAAACTAAAGAGGAGAACGTAGGTTCTGACGGAAATGAAGTTTACGGTTCAAGTTCTAAGGTTGAGTCCACACCTAAAAAGATTGAAAAAGAAGAACCCAAGGAGATATGTGAAACCGTAAACCAATCTAACAGAGCACAGGTACAAATATTATTGTTTTTTTAATTTAAATCTAAAAAGTATCCTTAAAAATATTTCCATTGTTTAGATTTGTACCCCAGGGTTTAAAAACAAGGATTCAACTGTTCAGTTCTATACATACAAACCAGTTCAGTCTCAATACTGCTTCAATGTGTAAGTTTTCTTTTCGTGTATGGATCTGTAAGGTTAGGACTTCTTCATGGTTATTGCATTGCAAATGTCACTTTTTAATTTACCATTGGCCTGTTTGTGTATTCAGCCTTAATCAGAAAGAGTGAAATAGATTGCCTAACCTAAAACTGATTGTAATTTCAAGTGACCCTTCATGCAAAGATGGCAATGCCTGATTCACAACGGTACCCTTGAAAGCTTTGTTTGATACAGTATGAATTATGTATCAATGCTATAATTTTAGACTGATTATTTTTATTCGTGGGTTTTCTACAAAAGAGACTTGTGCATTACTTCTGTAGGAAAACATAAAAGAATTATCATATTTGAACACTCTTGAAACGACCATACTCTCCACATTATTGATGAGATAAAGGATCAAGAGTACCACTGTGATTCGTTTAAAAATACGTTTACAGTCCCTTTAAAATGCGTGTACAACTCCTTTAAAATACGTTTTCAACCCCTTTAAAATACGTTTACAACCCCTTTAAAATACGTGTACAACCCCTTTAAAATACGTTTACATCCCCTTTAAAATATGTTTACAACCCTTTTAAAATATGTTTACAACCCCTTTAAAATATGTTTACAACTCATTTAAAATACGTTTACAACCCCTTTAAAGTACGTTTCCAACCCCTTTAAAATACGTTTACAACCACTTTAAAATACGCTTACAATCCCTTTAAAATACTTTTACAACCCCTTTAAAATACGTTTACAACCCCTTTAAAATACGTTTACTACTCCTTTAGAATATGTTTACAATCACTTTAAAATACGTTTTCAACCCCTTTAAAATTCGTTCACAACCCCTTTAAAAAACGTTTACAACCCCTTTAAAATACGTTTACAACCCCTTTAAAATACGTTTACAACCCCTTTAAAATACCTTTACAACCCCTTTAAAATACGTTTACAACCCCTTTAAAATACGCTTACAACCCCTTTAAAATACCTTTACAACTGCTTTAAAATACGTTTACAACCCCTTTAAAATACGTTTACAACCCCTTTAAAACACGTTTACAACTCCTTTAAAATACGTTTACAACCCCTTTAAAAGTAAGATAATGAAATGACCGGGGCACTTGTAACGATAGAAAAGTTTTACTCCGAAAAAGTATTGTTATAAAGATGATAGTCTGGATCATATTTGGTTCTATTAATCTTAATAAAATCTTTTTTGACATCTTATATTTTTACAGAACTACAACCGTGTGTGAAGAACGGAAGCAGAGTGTTTCGAAGGAAATATGTGTTTATGAGTATCAACAAAAAGAAGTAAGATTTCCAACAGTAATATTTTGGTTTCAGAATTCAATGAAAATTCTCTTAATTCAATGGGATTTTCCCCCTATTTAAAGATACTCATAAAAACCCCATTTTTGAGATTTGGAACACAACCAAATTATTCTGCTTCTCGGAATACTTAAAAGTTTCAGCGAAAATTTCTATAACTTAATAATAAAGCTAAAAGATCAATAAACTTTTTTCGTAGATATATTTACGGTAAGTTGTTCATAAGAAACAATTATTAAGAAAACAAAATCAAAAATAGTGATAATTAAACGGACTGAAAGCGTAATTTCAAGTGATTAAAAATGTGGAAGATAACGTCGTTTTCCTCACCTTAAAAGTGTTTAATTCTGATAATTTCTCCATTGGTTCTTATAACGATGAACTTGGGCATTGCCATCTTGGCATGGAGGGGAACCAGGGGGCGGAAACGTCATGTGTGTGTGTCTGTACCAAAAGAGTGTGTGTAAAGATTAGCGTACTGTCTGCAAAGCAGTGCGACTGGCTTTCTCATGCCAGACCAGTGCCATTTCCTTTCCCTTTATTCCTATTCCCTGTAGGGGAACTTCTAATTACGCTTAAGGACTTAAGTTTATCAAAAACTGCCATGAAGCATAACAAAATCTCAGAAACAACCTGACGCTGTATGATTCGAAAATTTATGTATTATGTTTACTTGAGATGGTTGAGCAGTAAGCCTTTCCTTTAAATCCCTCAAACTAACTGTAAATGAAATTATAAAAGGTTAAAATGTGCTAAAAGAATTGTCAGCATTTTCAAGTTCGTGATTCAGTGCAGATTTTTAGCACTTGTTTGGTTGGGTTGCTCTATTTTTTGGTCTCCGTGCTGCATAAACTAAATACCACTGGGGGATGTTCATGTTTGGATTCGATCTGTACAATTTGTATATTCCATATACCAAACAAGCTTGATGTACCATTATGGGGTTTGTGTATCAAAAACAAACTGTTTGGTATTGTGTATCAGAATCAAGTTGCATGGTCTAAAAGATTTTTTTCTAGGGTATTTAATACAAGTAGTTTGGGCCTAGTGTATCAGATACAAGTATTTTGGTCTGTTGTAGGATACAATTTGTTTGGTATACTGTATTAAATACAAGTTGTTTGGCCTACTGTATCTGGTACAAGTATAGTTTTGTCTAGTGTATCCGATACAAGTATAATTTGGTCTAGTGTATCCGATACAAGTATGATTTGGTCTAGTGTATTCGATACAAGTATAGTTTTGTCTAGTGTATCCGATACAAGTATGATTTGGTCTAGTGTATCCGATACAAGTATCGTTTTGTCTATTGTATGTTTTATTTATTTAATTTCAGGTAATTGCTCCAGCTCATCTTGCAGAGATTGGATTTGAACGAAAACTTGAAACACTTTCAATTTCTAAATGTGAAAAGAAATATGTAAAAGATGGATACAAGGTGAATGTTTATCAATACAGATTTTGTTTTTAAAGAAATAATAAAACTTCCTCGACCGAAACCGAGCTTAATAAGTTAATATGTTTACATCCGGAGTTTCTCCAACACAATATTCAAATAATTATTTTAAATATTTTAGGAGAAAGAAGAAGAAAGCTGTTATCTAAGCCCTGTTGATGTACCATACAGGAGAGAAACTAAACAATTCGTTTATTCCCAATCTTTGAAAAATAGAATTTAGAATTCAACCTAAACGAATTAGATAATTTAATTGGAATAAAAATCCTTTTTTTTAATTCAAAAATTTAGGACGGATTTGATAGTTTATTCTTCTCTAGACTTCCTACAGTTACTGCAAGAATTGAAGATTTCATTGAGCTTTCAGCTCCGGTCCCAGAGAAGCACTGCAGGCTTGTCAAATATGATGTTCCTGAAGTAGTTTGCAAGGTAAGGTTTTCAGAGTTAGGTTTGCAAGGTGAAGTTGGCTAAGTAAGGTTTGCAGAGAAAGGTTTTCAAGGTAAGGTTTACAAGGTTAGGTTTGCAAGGTAAGGTTTGCAAAGTTAGGTTTACAAGGTAAAGTTGGCTAAGTAAGGTTTGTTTGGCAAGGTTTGCAGAGAAAGGTTTTCAAGGTAAGGTTTACAAAGTTAGGTTTGAAAAGTAAGATTTGCAAAGTAAGGTTTACAAGGTAAAGTTGGCTAAGTAAGGTTTGTTGGGTAAGGTTTTCAAGGGAGTGTTCGCGAAAAATTATAAGGTGTGTGAGCCAAACCCGAATCGAATTTAAAAATTGAATTAATTTTTTCATCTGATCATTTCGGGTTTAGTCCCAACTCCCTATAAGTTTTCCCAAAGACTCCCTTAAAACCTTTAAGTTGTGTGTACGAGGCTGACTATAAACAGGCGGAGTGTGGAGAGGGGGGGGGAGGGGTAAAGTTGTCTTGGTGCAAGATATAGAAGCTTGATATCAAGTCAAACTGTTTTTATTGGCCCCCAAATTAAACCTGAATTATAAGTTAATATATAGCATATGGTTTAATCAAGGATCAAGAGTTCATAAACACACCAAGAGAAACGCCTGATTTTGTCGATATTACAACCTGAACCGGAAATCTAAGATCGTAGAAAATAAAACGAAATAAAATTTTTGAAACCTCCCTCGCTCATGCATATTTTATTTTAAAAGTTCAAAAGAATGACCATTGCTTGTGGAGCTACGTTCTATGTCAGTACAGATGTATGGATCTATTTTCTATGTAGGCCCTATGTCTATATATATGAAGATAGGTCTTTATTTACAGAGGCATATATGCTAGGTACTATGTCAGTATCTCGGTATAGTTGGAGCTAGGTCCTATGTCAGTATCTAGGTATATATGGAGCTAGGTCCTATGTCGATATCTAGGTATGTATATGGAGCTAGGTCCTATGTCGGTATCTAGGTATACATGAAGCTTGGTCCTATGTCGGTATCTAGGTACATGTGGAGCTAGGTCCTATGTCGGTATCTAGGTATATATGGAGCTAGGTCCTATGTCAGTATCTAGGTATATGTGCCAAACTATATAGTTTGAGTAGGTTTATGTGCAAGGATTTACTGGGATAAAGATCTTATCAGGTTTATTTTACTTTTATACTCCATCAAGGCTTTATCCTGCGTCCTCTTATAAATATGAATACAGGGTGTCCTAGGATAAATTTGATCAGGGTGTAATAAAATAATAGAGTTTCCAAATAGCACATATGTAACATGGTGTCCTAGAATAGTGAACTCTAGAAGGGTGTCCTAGAATAGAGAACTCTAGAAGGGTGTCTTAGAATAGAGAACTCTAGCAGGGTGTCCTAGAATAGTGAACTCTAGAAGGGTGTCCTAGAATAGTGAACTCTAGCAGGGTGTCCTAGAATAGTGAACTCTAGAAGGGTGTCCTAGAATAGTGAACTCTAGCAGGGTGTCCTAGAATAGTGAACTCTAGAAGGGTGTCCTAGAATAGTGAACTTTAGCAGGGTGTCCTAGAATGGTGAACTCTAGAAGGGTGTCCTAGAATAGTGAACTCTAGAAGGGTGTCCTAGAATAGTGAGCTCTAGAAGGGTGTCCTAGAATAGTGAACTCTAGCAGGGTGTCCTAGAATAGTGAACTCTAGAAGGGTGTCCTAGAATAGTGAACTCTAGAAGGGTGTCCTAGAATAGTGAACTCTAGAAGGGTGTCCTAGAATAGTGAACTCTAGAAGGGTGTCCTAGAATAATGAGCTCTAGAAGGGTGTCCTAGAATAGTGAACTCTAGCAGGGTGTCCTAGAATAGTGAACTCTGGTGTCCTAGAATAGTGAACTCTAGAAGGGTGTTTTAGAATAGAATAGAGAACTCTAGAAGGGTGTCCTAGAATAAATTTACTTAGGCAAGATGGAATATTAGAAAATATCTGAATATTTCTTGTAAATGCAATGAATCCAACTAATGTAAGGTATTATGTTTAGGAAGTAGTAAACAAGGAGTGTGTAACCCTGCAGCACCTGGAGAAGGACAGTGTGAAAGGAGAAGTCTCAAATGTCGTCTTAGATCCTAGAGGAGATTGTGAATATAGAGAACTGGAACAGGAAACTCAGGTTTACACTTAACTACTAGAAATTATTTATGATGGATATTAACAAACGGTGCTGCGACAATTTCTGCAATTACCATTTGATCTAGGGCTGTTTTCATTATTGCCTTTTATCTATGAACCTTTTTTTCTAAAAGGGGCTAGGCTTTTTAAAGCATCGGATGGTTTTGGTTTAGAGTAAATACCAGTCAGACTGCAGGATCTTAATCAACACCGGAACTGTATTAAGTTTAAAAACCTGATAATTCCGAAATTTATTCTGTGAATCACAAATATGTAAAACTAGCTGAAGAGCCTGGCGTTGCCTGTGGCAAAAAAAATCAGCCCATTCGGTCCAACCGTTTGGCCGGCCAGAGGGAACATATATACGAATGTCCTGATTTAATATATAGATTGTCAATTTATAATCCATAACTAACCTCACTCAGACCCGTCTTTCCTGAAATATTAGATAACAATGAAATTTCGTTCACAGAAGAGGTTTGCAACAGTTTTTCAAATGTATAAATTGCCAAAAAAAAGTTCAAATTAGAATATACGAAATACAAAATAGATTTTGTATTTTATGAGAAAACAAAGGGAATCCGCGAACAAAAATATCTTATGCAATAAGAAATAAAATTGGTTTTGCCAACTACTAAAGTTTTTATTTAGGTGTGTACTCTGGAGCAAACTGTTATCCGTCCTAGATACTCCAACCTACCTCAGTATGCAGGATACAGTGGGTAATCTAGCCCGAATCCTGACATGGACCAGGTTAACATAGATCACAACCAGGAACGAAGCAGGATAACCTAGCTCACAACCAGACATGGACCAGGGTAACCTAGCTCACCAGAAATGGAGCAAAGTAACCTAGCTAACAACCAGACCTGGAGCAGGTTAACCTAGCTCACAACCAGACATGGAGCAGGGTAACCAGCTCACAACCAGACATGGAGAAGGGTAACCTAGCTCACAACCAGACATGGAGCAGGGTAACCTAGCTCACAACCAGACACGGAGCAGGGTAACCTAGCTCACAACCAGACAGAAATCACCCTTAGGTCACCACACCAGACATTGAGCAGGGTAACCTGGCTCACAACCTGGCATGGAATTGGAACAGTTTAAGCTAACTCAAACCCAGACCTGGATCAGGGTAACCTAGCTCCAAACCAGACATTGAAAAATGATCTTTCTGCATGATATGTGTCTTCTCAGGTCCAAGGTTTGCAAAACATTAAACTTGCTCCCTATATAGAGGAGAATAGAAGGAATGAACTACTCCCTGAGCTGAAGAACAAAACTTTTCAAAACGTGAAGAAAAAGAAATCGAATACAATTTTACGATTTTATTTGCTGTTTATTTTATGTTTTTATAATACTTGATGAGTTTAATAGTTTAAGGTCCAGAATAATGTAATATCGTATAATAATTAAAAATGTTATATTTCACCAAAACTATATTAATTGTTATTTCTAAGTATCTGTTGAGCACTGTTAAATGCAAATATCCCTAAAATAATGTCTTTCCAAGTTAATGTATTTATTTATTTATTTATTAGTCTGTAATTATTTATTTATTTAAGGATTGAATAAAGTATGATTTTTTGTAGGTTTCATGGGAATTTTTATTTTTATTTTATTATTCTATTCAGTAGAGAGGGAGGAACGGGAAATGTCGGAAGGGGGGGGCGGGGAGGGACGGGGAGTAAAGAGGAAGGGGGGGGGAGGATATGTATGCAAGGATGAGGGAATGAGGCCGAGTGAGGGAGAGGCGAGAGTAATTATACTAACGTTTTGTTCAATATCAGAATCTTAATTATTTTGTAACTCTGCGTGTGAAAAAATATTATTGCAGGTGGGGGTTGAGCAGGGAGCTATTCTAGGTTCATGCTTTAATATCCTCACGTATCCGTCCTAACATGACTTGAATCTGAATTCAGGCAGTTGGTATCATATCGTATGTATACTTTTTGATGCAACATGTCAAAATTATCTATATATGCTTTAAGTATTTTGGTTCATATAGTAAGATTCAGAAAACTGTAGAATAGAAAGACGACTTTTATGATTTTAAATAGTCCAATGAGCATGACACACAGCAATTTCAGTTTGCACATACAGACCAATTTTAATTAAAAAGATATTTTTGAGCTATACAGTAAAGTTATTAGCTTTGAATCAACATGAAAAAAAAATGAAAATTGCTTTATTGTCGTCTTTTAATTCCGAATTTTTCTGGTTTCACAGAAGATTGAACAGCTCTGAGAACTACATATATGTTTAAATTTTTAATAATTCTAAGCTTTTCAATTGTTTTTGTTACAAACTCTGATTTTTTTATCAATCAATGTCAGAGACCGTAGATATTTAAAACTATGAATTCTATTCTAATAGATTACATGAATTTAAGTTAGAAATATCTAAGGTCTACATTAAAGAGATGGTGAGATATAGTAATTAGAAAATCAGATTTTGTCGCTAAAACTCAATTCCTTTAAAGAAATTAGCTTTAGAGGAAGATTCTTAAACTTATTTAGAGTTATTGAGAACACTTTCCCTTAACGATCTGACTAATAATAAGAGAGGTTGGTTGTTGTTTTAAACTTTAACAAAATGGATGTGAATACATGAGGTATATTATCTATATAATAAAACAACACATTCATATATAGGTTCCCTTTGGCCGGCCAAACGGCTGGACCGAATGGGCTGAAAATTTTTGTGGACACTCATGGGTAGCCTAAAAAAATTCCACTTTTTCCCCAAAATTATATTTTTTCAAACAAAAATATTTTCTTTAAATTTTTTTTTTCTTCGGGCAACGCCGGCCTCTTCAGCTAGTATTTTACATATCTATATTGGTTGAAATATATACAGTACTATTTACTTCTAACTTTTAGTATAAATTGATTAATATGTAAAGATTGAGCAAAATCTCTATTATGTTCAAATACGATTAAGATTGCTCAAATGTCGTCTTCCTATTCCATAGTATTATGAATCTCACGGACATTGAATATATTGAGATATATATCAGATATTGAATATATTGAGATATTTATCAGATATTGAATATATTGAGATATATGTCAGATATTAAATCTATTGAGATATATTATACGAGATATTGAATACATCGTGATATATATAAGATATTGAATATATTGAAATATATTTGATATCAGGTTAAGTTGTGTAGAGGATTAGTCTTTGCCAACCTAGAGACTGGTCAAACCCTGCTCCTGGTCTCCAGGGGGTAGTAAACCCACACTGCAGACATTTTTCAATCCTAGAGATATTCAATTCAAATATATTTATTCTTATCCTTTCTGCATTCTTTGCTTACTTTCTTTTTGGTATGGTCTTGATTTTTTCCTTTTTTCTTTTCTGATTATTTCAAAGATATTCGTTCTTGTTTTATAATTTTTTACTTCCTTTCTTTTTATTAGTTTCTTTACTTTCTCTCTTGTTACCTTTCTAATACAATTCAACATATTTATTCTTATCCTTTCTGCGTTATTTACCTCCTTTCTTTTTGGTATTTTCTTAAACTTAACTTTCTCTTTCCTTTCCACCATTTTATTCTTCACTTTTTTCTGTTCCTAATTTTGATTTCCTTTCTTTATTTTCTATCCAATACTTTTACTTTCGTTTGCTATCAGTACTTATCAAACATTATCCTCTTTGTCTTAAAGGGAGTGACCGGCTATGTAAGGTAGTTGAACTGAGGACGCAGTGTTGTGGAAAACTTCTTTAGGATTCATTTGAGACATATTTCACTTTTTAAAAGTCTGTAAATCCTGAGTTTGAGCGCAAATTCGACGTTCAAAACTCCTGATTTGGGGGTGGATACGCTTTCAGAATTAGTTTTTTTTTAAATTATTAATTAACGACGACATAAAATGTAAAAATATTCCACAATAAACTACAGACGTCATGTTTAGGAACATTTTTAGAAAATAAAAATTAATCTTATCATCGAAAATAAGTAATCTTGTTCGATTATTAGTTTCTATTATCTCTTTATTCTAGTTTCTCGTTATTCACAAAGATGTTGGCAGATTTTCTATAATTATTATTGAAAAGACGACATTTAAAGAATTTGAAGAAATCTGCGAATAAATTCAAAGAAAATTAGAAATTCAATATATTAATGAAAACGAAATAATCGATTTAGCATTGATTTATTGACAAATTTCTTTTGTGAAATATGTTCCTAGCCATCTTATTAGATTACTGTAAAATTTTTACTTTATTTTTCGTTGTCGTTATTTAATAATTTAAAAAAAAAACTAATTCTGAAAGCGTATCCACCCCCAAATCAGGAGTTTTGAACGTCGAATTTGCGCTCAAACTCAGGATTTACAGATCTTTAAAAAGTGAAATATGTCTCAAATGAATCCTAAAAAAGTTTTCGACAACACTGCATACTCAGTTCAATTACCTTGCATAGCCGGTCACTCCCTTTAAATTCGACACGTTCCACAAATCTCAACTTATTTTTTCACTTTTTTTGTAATATTCTAAAGTAAATATCAGTTTTTTAAAGGTGTCGTAATATCCGCGACTTCCTTTCTAGAAAAACCGCAAGATTCCATATTCTTAGGTTTTAAGTATTTTGGTATAACGTTTATAATTTTTTTATCCAGTTGGACGTCAATATTTGATGAAAAGAATAAATAAATAATTGTTTTAATTTAGTTCTCGTAATCGAGCAAATAATAAAGCATCTGTAGAGTGTATTCTGCCAAGGGGGGAGTTCAGTCAGGTCCGCAGGGACAACATTTCATTTGATTTAGGATGATTTCTGCTGAATGGTTGGACTTCACGCAGACTTTGAAAATCTTGTCTACGTGAAGTCATATTTTATAACTCTGTAGATAACAGGCTATATCTGACTGTGTGTACAGACTGATTTCATGTCTGCTTAAAGTACCATTTTTTATACCTGCGCGTATACAGTTCCTGATTAATCTTTTTTTTAAGTTGATCGTGAAATTCATACCAATACAGAATGTCATATTTTAAATTTTCTAAGGTGTCTTGTTTTCAATGAAGTTGCTTTTATCCATACTAGCCTTAGAGGGCGCTTCGCGCCCATCTTCTAAATTAATTGTGAACATGTTCTCTTTGTGTTCATCGTAAAACAAAACAAAAATAATTCGCGGATTTTCACAAAAAATTTCGTGGATTTTCAAAATTTTAAAAAATTTAATGGAGATCGAATTTTGATGGAGACAAATATTTGAAATTTTGATCATTCATAAACCTTCCCTGGGGTCCCTAGATGTCCCACAAAAAATTTGGGCCCGATCGGTTCAGCCGTTTTGACTTCTATTGGATACAAACAAACAGACAGACAAGCCAAATTTATATATAAATTTGCCTGAATCCCATTAGCCAAATGATTACATGTTGTCCAATATTCAAATATAACAATGAGGTTCCATATTTTAAATTTCAAATTGTTCAATGCCTGCGTGTGGTCATGTTTACAATGTTTACGTGAAATTCAAAGTTTTTAACGTAAACGTGAGTTCAAATTGCCGATGTCTGCGCAAGGTCTAAAAAATGTTGTATGCAAAATTGCTTAAAGTCCAAAATGTCTTACAAGTGCATAACGACCACATGTCCTGTCCAGCGTGAAGACCCAAATGTTCAATGTCTGCGTAAAGACCCAAATGTGCGATGTCTACGTGAAGTTCTTGTGAGTATGAAGTTGTATCCCAAGGGAGGAGGATCGTATCCTTACCAGTCCTCACCAATTATTCGCACAATTACATCATAATCATATTCTACAATATTCTACACAAATTTACAATATCTACAACAATCTAAGATAATTTGGTCTACGTACAGTATTCTACAAATCTACAATATTCCATTATTAGATAAATTAGTCTGCTTACAGTCATAAACAGAAAATTGTGGAATAGGACATTATAGCATTTCTAAAGTGCATTTGATGTCGTTTAAAGCAAATAGCTTTACTTGAAAGTTATTAAATTACATATTAAGTAAAATGGGTTTGTTTACATTGCCCAATTGCTGTACCTCATGTTCAATGTGCTATTTAAAGTCATAAATTGAGTTTAAAAGTCGATTTCTTATTCCAGAATTTTCTGGTTATCACTGTACAATAATCTGCCAAGGAATTAAGTCTTTGCCATAATCACTGATTTTCTAACCCTTCTATCTTTTCAACCCAACGTGTTAGACCTTAGATATTTCAAACCATGAATTTTTATAGATTTAATAAACCAAGTAAAAGATATCATGTTTATGTATTATGTTTACCCCATCAGGTTGCAAACATATTTGGAATAAAAAAATTTGAGTTTGTGGCAAAATGTCTCAATTCCTTCTATACCTACTGATAATTTTCACAAATATTCAAAAAAGGGTTTAATCGACTGACGAATAATGCTGATCATTTTTCTATAAAGATTTCATCTGTAAACCCATTTTAAAAATATTTTTTTTTTTGGCATTTTACAAATTAAATGGAGGCTAGCAATATTTTTTTAATTGATGGATTGGTGAGAGGGGTTATCCTCTAAATCCTCTCCCAGACCAATTTTATATTTTCCAGTTTCCGGACTTTTATTAGTTTTGTACAAACATTATTTTCTTCAATGTCTGCGGACTGGAGGAGAAAAGAAAATAAATGTTTAGCAATGAAATGTCAAATAATCTAATCCAGAGGAATTGTTTTCAATCAGACTCAGATCTTTGTTCAATACTGGGAATATATTTCTGTGTGTACATGAATATTTTTACGTTTCTGTGCATAATACAACTACAGTGTACATGAATATTTTTACGTTTTTTGTACATAATACAACTACAGTGTACATGAATATTTTTACGTTTTTTGTACATAATACAACTACAGTGTACATGAATATTTTTACGTAGAAAATATATGTTTTACCCTTAAAGTTAAACAAAGATAATTTTATAAAAATTTCTTTTTTTTTAAATATTTTAGTCCCAGGACTTAAACGCATCACGGGATTTAAAAAACTTGTTCTTTTAATGATCGGTCTTTACATGGATCATTCGTTTCACTCTTCTTCTTTTCTAAAGCTCACCATTCATAGAAATTTTGTTCCATTTTTTATTAATGATACGAATTTTTAAAGTTCGTTAACGTTTAGATCTTTAACGATTTTTGATTTAATAATAATTTGTAATTTTGTATTTTCTTCTTTATGATTTATTTGAATGTGCAAAAATACAGATAAATACTAAGAAAACCCGGTTTTTATAAAAAGCAAAAATGTAAATTTAATATTAAAGGGGGAAGATTGTTTTCAATTGAAAAACTGTTTCTTTTATCAATAAAAGTGTCAATATAAATAAATGTAATATAACGTGATATATCTATTCTATATTGTTTTCCTACAACTATAGGATTAGAACTTGTATTCCCTTCATATTTGTTTCTTTTTATACAAAGTTTTTATTAAAGTTTTACTCATTCTTCTACACTTGTAATTACAGTATAGGGATACATTGCTTACAGTACATATACAGTAATCACAAAATAATATGAAAAAATTTATGGATTTAAAATATTAGGAATCTTCCTTCGTATTTTATACTTTTTTTATTTTATTTTCGAATTTCTTTCATATCTTTTTTTGAGAAAGCCTCCCCACGTCAAACTAATGTAATTGTAAGATTGAAATCTTTCATGTTTTTATTGATAACTCTTTTATTGAGGTGATATTGAGACCGACAAAAATGTTTTAATTTCTAATATGGAACTGGACAAAATTGTTCTTCGCATGCTTGTGCTTAAAATCAAAACAAGAGCTACGAGGTCGCTAACTAGTGCCAGCGATGTCATATCAATTTTACCTTTTCATTTCGTCTAGTTTTCAGTGCGTCTATAGCAATCAATTTACAAGTGAAATTATCCCCCTCTTCCTTTGCCAATCATTACAAGGAAAGTTTTGTAATTATATGAATACCTGACAACTTTTAGTTTCCTGTAACCAGTATTATTTTAACACTAGTGTATACCACATCCATACTATACCCAGGGTTTCCTGTAACCAGTATTATTTTAACACTAGTGTACACAACATCTATACTATACCCAGGGTTTCTTGTAATCAGTATTATTTTTAAACTAGTGTACACAACATCTATACTATACCCAGGGTTTCCTGTATCCAGTATTATTTTAACACTAGTGTACACAACATCTATACTATACCCAGGGTTTCCTGTAATCAGTATTATTTTAACACTAGTGTACACAACATCTATACTATACCCAGGGTTCCCTGTAACCAGTATTATTTTAACACTAGTGTACACAACATCTATACTATACCCAGGGTTTCCTGTATCCAGTATTATTTTAACACTAGTGTATATAACATCCATACTATACCCAGGGTTTCCTGTATCCAGTATTATTTTAACACTAGTGTACACAACATCCATACTATACCCAGGGTTTCCTGTATCCAGTATTATTTTAACACTAGTGTACACAACATCCATACTAACCCCAGGGTTTCCTATATCCAGTATTATTTTAACACTAGTGTACACAACATCCATACTATACCCAGGGTTTCCTGTAACCAGTATTATTTTAACACTAGTGTACACAACATCCATACTATACCCAGGGTTTCCTGTAACCAGTATTATTTTAACACTAGTGTATACAACATCCATACTATACCCAGGGTTTCCTGTAACCATTATTATTTTAACACTAGTGTATACCACATCCATACTATACCCAGGGTTTCCTGTAACCAGTATTATTTTAACACTAGTGTATACTACATCCATACTATACCCAGGGTTTCCTGTAACCAGTATTATTTTAACACTAGTGTACACCACATCTATACTATACCCAGGGTTTCCTGTAACCAGAAGAAAATGAATCAGGATGAAGATGAAAGTGAATATGATAGTGATGGTAATTTATACAAAAATACTATATACATTGATAACCATTTAACAATGGAATAGGAAGACGACATAATAGCAATACTTAAGTGTATTTGATGGTGTTACAAAGTAAATGGTTTTACCAGACACTTATAAAATCACTAATTTGTATAATGGGTCTTTTTTACACTGGGACAATTGCTGTGTTTCGTTGTCATTGAATTTTTTTAAAGTTAAATCTTGATGCTAAAATTCGTCTTACTATTCCACAGTTTTCTGGTTGTCACTGTATATCAAAGGCGACCTTTCTATGAAAATAATGAAAGATATTGGGACAACAATTAATAAGGTGGTCGTTATAAAACTTTGAAATTCAGAAAACACTTTTTGTATTTTATTAGAGTGGTACTCCTTCTTTTAAAATTGTTTCATGCGTTGAACAGCTTTCTAGAAATAACCGTATGTTGAAGATGTTAAAAATAGTTTTTATTTCAACAGCACAAAATATACTTGAAATTATTTAAGCTCATTTTCTTATTCCAGTTTATTATGGCAACCATCGTAACTGGGCTTTTTTTGACCCGATTGATTCTATGAATTTTATAAAAGACAATTTTCAGACTCGATTTTATTTTGTTTAGAAGAAGGTTTGGAACCAAGAGAAGTTAAACCAATGTTCGAACAAGTTGTTGTTAAGAAGCTTCGTCAATGCAACAATTCTCCCAGGTTGGAGTAAATATTCATTTCGTTTTCAGTCTGTTCGTCTGATTTGGCTCAAAACAAATATTTGAATTAAATTAAGGAATTAAGTATTAGCAACAAACGTAATAATTTAGCAACAAACATAATAATTTAGCAACAAACATAATAATTTAGCAACAAACATAATAATTTAGCAACAAACATAATAATTTTTTCTTGTTATTTAGTATATTTTTGGAACACTTTTTTCATTGCTAACACAAGACAGTTGCAAACGCTAATACATAAAGACAATTTTTTTAAGCATAGTTTTTTTTAACTATTGTAATATATTCATAGATCAGTAATCATAAATGTAATCTAAAAACTGTTTAATCAAACTGAATTAACTAGCCAGGCTATATTTCTTTATACTGGGTCTAGTCAGACTAAATGCATATGCAATAATTTAGTACGTGTTGTACCGGCACAAATCAGGCAACTTTTAGAGTTTGCATAATATATCTGATCAGATCTGTAATAATACTCCATGTAGGTTTGAAGATAGGCCTGCTTGTATGGATGCCGGATTCATCTCTGTAAAGCAGGAGAAGGATAAAGATTCCGAATTTATAAGAATTAATCCTTTAAACGCTGAAACTCAGCTGGGAGTTTTTCTTATAGAACATTCAACTAATACAGGTGGGTACAATCTGGTATACACTCTGGAGTATAATTTTGGTACAATCTCGATACAATCTGGTGTTCAATCTGGGATACAATCTGGGTACAATCTTAGTACAATCTGGGGTACAATCTGCATACAATCTGGATACAATCTAGATACAATCTGGGGTACAATCCTCAAACAAACTGGGAACAATCTGGGTACAATATGATACAATCTAATGTACAAGCTGGGAACAATATGGATGCAATCTAATGTACAATCTCTGATACAATATGGGTACAATCCGGGTACAACCTAATGTGCAATCTAGGATACAATTTGGGAACAATCTGGAGTACAATCTAGGTGCAATATGGGTAAAAAATTGGAACAGTCTGGGTAAAATCTGGGTACAATCTGGATACAACCTAATGTGCAATCTGGGATACAATTTGGGCACAATCTGGGGTACAATCTAGGTAAAATATGGATACAAAATTGGTACAATCTGGGTACAAAGTTGGCACAATCTGAGTACACTCTAGGTACAATCTGGGTACATTCTGGCTACAATATGGGTACAATCTGGGTACAATCTGGAGTATACAATCTGGGTACAATCTGGGCAAAATCTGGGTACAATCTGGGTACAGTCCGGGTACAATCTTGGTACAATCTGGGCACAATCTGGGTGCAATCTGGACACAATCTGGACACAATCTGGGCACAATCTGGGAAAAATCTATATTTAATAAATTTATCTAGAGGATATTCTGTGTACCTCCTCCAGTATGAACCATAAGGAAGGAGGTTGGCCTAAAGAGGTTAATCACGAAGATAGAATGCAAACACATAGATACAAGTAAGAAATACATAGATACAAGTAAGAAATACATAGATACAAGTAAGAAATTACGTAATTTTTAATTTCAACTTGTTCCACCGGAAATGATTGTAAAAGTTAAGCTTTTTCTATCATATTCTTCTATGGTTATAAGCAATCAGTCAATGTGCTATTTTTTCATTGTATTAATTTATTTCAACTCATAATAGAACATTTTTTGATTATTATTCAAAGAATACAATACATTAGTTATGACCTATCTACACAAAAAATTATTATTCTAGAAAAAAATGTGAAAAAGACGATATGTACAAATATTCTCTGGTAAAAATGATGTTGAGGTAGGAAGAAATTGTATTTTCATATATAATTTCATATTTTTATTCAACTACAAAGCACGAGATAATACAAATAAAAAATCACAATTTACTGGTTTGTACTGTAGTTTGGAACCGCCTAACCAGAGTTGGTTGTTTTGATTGGTTGGCCCATTATAAACGAATAAGAATTGTAAATAAATAGATGGATTTACACAGTTAAGTGTACATTTTAAACAAAACAATTATGATAAATCATGAATAAGGTAAGGTATTTACCTTGTAAGGTAAGGTAAGGTATTTACCTTGTAAGGTAAGGTAAGGTATTTACCTTGTAAGGTCAGGTAAGGTATTTACCTTGTAAGGTAAGGTAAGGTATTTACCTTGAAAAATACATAAAATTAATTTTCCTTATATTTAAGAGCGGAAACTATTGTGAAGCAGAATAATTCTTTAGAGGTAAACCCATAGAAATCTGAGCTGAACACTTTAGAATGAGATATCCTTAATCCCGATTACTTAATCTGGGTATCCAATGGACACACTTTTTATTTTCTTCTTAAACCGTTCTTTCTTGGATATAGCAGAGAAAAATCAAAAACCGGTTTTTAAAATTAGAGAGTTCCTCTCGTTTCTGTATATAATCTTAAATGGCGCGCAAAATTTCAAATTTATCGGCTTCATATACGCGACTCTGATTGGTTAAATTTTATACACTTTTTAGGATACAAGTACAAGATTAGATTAGTCTCGATATTAAGAAAATGAGACGATCAAGCCTTAATCTCAATATCTACCATTCTAAAGTTTTCAGCTCTGGAAAAGCTATCATATATTTACAGGGTTGATGATAAAGATCTGAGGGTTGAATTTTTAGTATTTTGCTTTGATAACAATTTCTTTATATTTGTTGAACCAAGAATACAAAGAAAAAAAAACTGAAGGAATTACGACAGTGGTCTAAAGTCTCATCCATTGTTGTTAACCCTGTATATACAGTTCCAGAAAAAATCTCAACATTTTTAAATTTGACAAGATATAAATGCTCATTTTTTTCATGGAATAAATTGGTAAGAGAATAAACTATTAACTGTTCGAAAAAAATATATTACGTTCGATGTCATCTAAAGATAAATTAAAAAGTATTCAAGTGTCTCATTTTTCCGACCTAATCTTGACAATTTACATAATGGCACTGCAACTTTCAAAAGCGGATTTGGGGATTTAAAAAGTAGATTTTCATTTTGTTGACAAAATAATAATTGCAATATATAAGGCTGGTTTGTTTAGATGTGTGAACAATATTTTGAATACGAATCCAATGTATTCTCGGTTCAATCAACAGCTCCCGGTATAACCGGAGTTCATCTCATCAAGGATTTCAGGTATTGAAATATATATATGAGTTACGAGCTATTGAATTGAAAAAAAAAATATTTACTCATTTAGTGGAGATGAGAGATGTGTTAGTTCGATAACATGGAAGGCTGGACATGTAAGATCTCAAAAATAAAGAATAAGTCTGATTGTGTTTCAATCCAAACGTAGAATTTTTTTCTTTAAACTTTATGTTTGTTCCCATTGGCTTTCATAAACAAGCCACCCCCTCCCCCCCTTGTTATTGTATGAACTCAACCCTGCGTCATATTAACAAATTAAATACCCCTTAACCCAAGGATGGTAATAGCAAAGGATAGAAAGTTAAGTATAACAGTTTCCAGAAAATATACAGAAAAACTATGAGAATATCTGATGCATGTTCCTTGTGGTTGACGCCTATCTTTCAAGCATAAAACATTATTTTCATTTTCTGCGTCCTATCCGGCCTTATCTCATAAGTAAACTAAGTGCTAACTTATCCTTGGGTTTAATCAACCTTGATCTGCTCCTGTATCCAGGATTGCCAGATGGCAGTCTCCTTCTCTCCTTGGGAGTTCCAGGAATACAAGGAGCAATCATCAACTGAAGCTTACATCTCAGATATCAGGGTAAACTGAACCTTACATCTCAGATATCAGGGTAAACTGAACCTTACATCTCAGATATGGTAACTAAACCTTACATCTCAGATATCAGGCTAAACTTAACCCTATATCTCAGATATCAGGGTAAACTGAACCCTACATCTCAGGTATCAGGGTAAACTGAACCCTACATCTCAGATATCAGGGTAAACTGAACCTTACATCTCAGATATCAGGGTAAACTGAACCTTACATCTCAGATATCAGGGTAAACTGAACCTTAAAGCTAAGATATAAGGGTAAACTAAACCTTACATCTTAGATATCAGGGTAAACTGAACCCTACATCTCAGATATCAGGGTAAACTGAACCCTACATCTCAGATATCAGGGTAAACTAAACCTTACATCTGAGATATCAGGGTAAACTGAACCCTACATCTCAGGTATCAGGGTAAACTGAACCTTACATCTCAGATATCAGGGTAAACTGAACCCTACATCTCACATATGGTAACTAAACCTTACATCTCAGATATCAGGCTAAACTTAACCTTACATCTCAGATATCAGGGTAAACTGAACCTTACATCTCAGATATCAGGGTAAACTAAACCTTACATCTCAGATATCAGGGTAAACTAAACCTTACATCTCAGATATCAGGGTAAACTGAATCCCATATCCCAGATATCAGGGTAAACTGAACCTTACATCTTAGATATCAGGGTAAACTAAACCTTACATCTCAGATATCAGGGTAAACTTAACCCTACATCTCAGATATCAGGGTAAACTAAACCTTACATCTCAGATATCAGGTAAACTGAACCTTACATCTCAGATATCAGGGTAAACTAAACCCTACATCTCAAATATCAGGGTAAACTGAACCCTACATCTCAGATATCAGGGTAAACTGAACCCTACATATCAGATATAAGGGTAAACTGAACCCTACATCTCAGATATCAGGGTAAAATGAACCTCACATCTCAGATATCAGGGTAAACTAAACCTTACATCTCAGATATCAGGGTAAACTAAACCTTACATCTCAGATATCAGGGTAAACTGAACCTTACATCTCAGATATCAGGTTAAACTGAACCTTACAAATTGGATATCAGGGTACCTAAGCCTTACATCTCAGATATCGGGTAAATTGAACCAATTACATCTCAGATATCAGGGTAAACTAAACCTTACATCTCAGATTTCAGGGTAAACTAAACCTTACATCTCAGACATCAGGGTAAACTGAACCCTACATCACAGATATCAGGGTAAACTGAACGCTACATTCCAAATATCAGGGTAAACTGAACACTACATTCCAGATATCAGGGTAAACTGAACGCTACATCCCAGATATCAGGGTAAACTGAACCTCCATTCCAGATATCAGGATAAACTGAACACTACATTCCAGATATCAGGATAAACTGAACACTTCATTCCAGAAATCAGGGTATATTGAACCTCATGTTTTCTCAAATTCTAAATAACTCTAATGTATTAAATATTTTCTAATTATAGGATTCCTCCAAACAAATATCAACTCTAGGATCTCCAAGCCATATTACTTCTCTCATGTTCAACCCCTGTGAGGTATAGATATTGATGCTATGCTCTATTGTATTCAAGATATTAATGCTATGGTCCATTGTCTTCAAGATATTGATGCTATGCTCCATTGTCTTCAAGATATTGATGCTATGCTCCATTGTCTTCAAGATATTGATGCTATGCTCTATTGTCTTCAAGATATTGATGCTATGGTCCATAGTACTCAAGATTTTGATGCTATGGTCCATTGTCTTCAAGATATTGATGCTATGCTCCATTGTCTTCAAGATATTGATGCTATGGTCCACAGTATTCAAGATATTGATGCTATGCTCCATTGTCTCCAAGATATTGATGCTATGCTGCATTGTTTCCAATATATTGATGCTATGCTCCATTGTTTCCAAGATATTGATGCTATGCTACATTGTCTTCAAGATATTGATGGTATGCTACATTGTCTTCAAGATATTGATGCTATGCTCCTTTGTCTCCAAGATATTGACGCTATGCTCCATTGTCTCCAAGATGTTGGAGTTGCAGTGAAATCGAATATTGTAGATCTTTAGAGTAGATCTGTAGAGTAGATCTGTAGAGTAGATCTGTAGAGTAGATCTGTAGAGTAGATCTGTAAAGTAGATCTGTAGAGTAGATCTGTAGAGTAGATCTGTAGAGTAGAATTTGGCTAGTTTCTAAATATTTCTGAATATCGAAATTTATTATTGATAATTCTTTTTATGTCTGTAGGTGGACATATTAGCTGGAGGAACCCATTTCGGACAGGCCGGTATATGGGACTCTAGGATAGCAAGTAAACCTGTTCTGATTACAGGTACATGCATTAAACTGCTACATTATACTAAAGTAAATTTTATTTTAGATTAAAATCCTACATATTTTTAAGCACAACTCCTTTTGCCTGTAAAGCTCCTGACTGAAGGTTTTAAAATCCTGATATGAAGCCAAATAAATTTGCTTTCTCATTATTGAGTGATAAATAGAATAATGAGGATTTCCGAGGTCGTAAAGTTGTACTAGTATCATACCATGGGTTGGTGACCCTAGACAAGCATTAAGGAAGCAAATAAATCTGATCGATATTACATAATTGAGTATTAATCAATGAGATGAAGTTGCATTTTTGGGGTGCTTTTTGAGCCAAGAAACCTTAAAAACTTTTGTCCACTTGTTTTGTTGGTTGTTCAAGACAAGGAGAATTGAATACAAGGAGGGGGCAATAGGGTTTCCGAACACTTTGCTGTGACGTTTTTGGACTGCTGAAGAACTAGTTTTTGCGTAACAACAGTAATAAAGATTGTAAACAACAACACAAATCTGGCATCTCTGCGTTAGATGAAGATTCACCGTATACTAACTTATGTTTGTTTACATTATATCGGCTGCCTTTATTATTGTTGTTACGCAAAAACTAGTTCTTCAGCAGTCCAAAAACGTCACAGCAAAGTGGACGGAAACCCTATCGCCCCCTCCTTCTATTCAATTCTCCTTGGTTCAAGATATCTTGTATTGTTTAAAATTTAAACCTAGGTCATGAGACTAGTCATACTGAACCTGTGTACAGCACTCTATGGACGAGTCCTATGAAATCCTATTCAGAATTCATCACAGGTATTAATCATTTTCAATGTTGACATTATTTTAAGAAAGTAATTATGAGAAAGATATCGTTGTTCTCTGATTTCCTTACTTCCTTGCTAAATCTTTAATAGCACTCAGCGGCGATTATATTGACCTTTGTCGACCTTTATAAATCAATTTGTCCTAGGTTCGGGAGACGGTATGGTTAAATGGTGGGATATTCGATCCCTTTCTAAACCACTGGACACTCTTGTGATGGACCCGGAGCATGGTTCAAGAGACCAGGCTGAGAGTGTGAGCTGTATGGAGTTCGAACCATCCATCCCAATCAGGTTCATGGTCGGAACCAACCAGGGGAACGTGTACGGGTGCTTCAGGTCAATATCCAATCTTGATTTTAAGAAATTTATTATAAATTATCAAATATCTCGTCTTAAACTCTAACTTTATAATATTTTATTTGAATCCTGATAGTGTGAACCTTTAATGTTCAAAACTTTTAATATCAGTCACTTGATATCAATATCCACTGGAGGTTTAATATCAATCACTTGATATCAATATCCACTGTAGGTTTAATATCAGTCACTTGACATCAATATCCACTGGAGGTTTAATATCAATCACTTGATATCAATATCCACTGTAGGTTTAATATCAGTCACTTGATATCAATATCCACTGTAGGTTTAATCTCTTAATATCAGTTATCCCTTCAGGGTACAATTACGCTGCGTATATAAAAAAAGGTTAAATTAATCTGCAGATTAACAAAAGATCGAGATCAAGCATTGAGCTAGATATCTGCAATACAAGAGTTACCATCTCAGTGTTGCATAGATATAAATATTAAAAAATAAGAGTTTGAGGCGAGTAATTAATTCCTGTGTCTTTAGAAAAGGTGAAGGAATTGAGAAGATTGTTAATTCCTATTCTGCTCACTCTGGTCCAGTCTACTCTATACATAGAAACCCAACCTATCCTAAGGTAAAGGTCCAGTCTACTCAATACATAGAAACCCAACCTATCCTAAGGTAGGTCCAGTGTACTCAATACATAGAAACCCAACCTATCCTAAGGTAGGTCCCTGGTCCAGTCTACTCTATACATAGAAACCCAACCTATCCTAAGGTAGGTCCAGTCTACTCAATACATAGAAACCCAACCTATCCTAAGGTAGGTCCAGTGTACTCAATACATAGAAACCCAACCTATCCTAAGGTAGGTCCCTGGTCCAGTCTACTCTATACATAGAAACCCAACCTATCCTAAGGTAGGTCCAGTCTAATCAATACAAGAAACCCAACCTATCCTAAGGTAGGTCCCTGGTCCAGTCTACTCTATACATAGAAACCCAACCTATCCTAAGGTAGGTCCAGTCTAATCAATACGTAGAAACCCAACCTATCCTAAGGTAGGTCCAGTCTACTCTATACATAGAAACCCAACCTATCCTAAGGTATAGGTCCAGTCTACTCAATACATAGAAACCCAAACTATCCTAAGGTAGGTCCAGTCTAATCAATACATAGAAACCCAACCTATCCTAAGGTAGGTCCAGTCTACTCTATACATAGAAACCCAACCTATCCTAAGGTATAGTTCCAGTCTACTCTATACATAGAAATCCAACCTATCCTAAGGTAGGTCCAGTCTACTCTATACATAGAAACCCAACGTATCCTAAGGTAGGTTCAGACTACTCTAGACATAGAAACCCAACCTATCCTAAGGTATAGTTCCAGTCTTCTTACTCTTTACATAGAAATCCAACATATTATAAGGTCGGTCCAGTCTACTCTGAGTTTATAATCCCTATATCTTTGAAACCCAATATGCTAGACCTTAGGTATTTCAAATTATGAATTCTATTGACTCTGTGGCAAAAGCTCAGATCCTTTTTCTTACAAGGTAAAATCTAATGCACATCTTTGCACGTCCTCCGTTTTGTCATTTTCGCAAATGATTATAGTCTAGCAATCTTGCTCAAATTTGGCAACTGTAGATTTTTTGTCACCGAACGTCAAATCATGCCAAAAACCACATCTTATACAGCATGGTTGGTTTGGAAAAGATTTTTAAAAAATTTGTTTTTATTTTTAGATATTTTTAACAGTTGGTGACTGGAGAACGAACATTTTATGCGAGGATATTCAGGTTTGTGCGAGGATATACAGGTTTGTGCGAGGATATTCAGGTTTTTGCGAGGATATTCAGATTTGTGCGAGGATATTCAGGTTTGTGCAAGGATATTCAGGTTTGTGCGAGGATATACAGGTTTGTGCGAGGATATTCAGGTCTGTGCGAGGATATTCAGGTTTGTGCGAGGATATACAGGTTTGTGCGAGGATATTCAGGTTTTTGCGAGGATATTTAGGTTTATGCGAGGATATTCAGGTTTGTGCAAGGATATTCAGGTTTGTGCGAGGATATACAGGTTTGTGCGAGGATATTCAGGTTTTTGCGAGGATATTCAGGTTTGTGCGAGGATATTCAGGTTTGTGCGAGGATATTCAGGTTTGTGCGAGGATATACAGGTTTGTGCGAGGATAGGTTTGTGCGAGGATATTCAGGTTTGTGCGAGGATATACAGGTTTACACATTGATACATTTTATTAATAGAATAGAATTTTACTTTCTAGCCATTTAATAAATCATTAAAACGTAGTAAAGGAATTAAGGCGATTCTACAAACTCATATTTTCTAATCCTTGCATCTTTGCAACCTGATGGAGTAAAATGATGATATTTTAACTGAGATTATTTGATCCAACATAATACATAGTTGAAATATCAATTGTTTACGACATTGGATTGCAGAGATATAGGGATTAGAAAATCAAAGTTTGTGGCAAAGACTCAATTCCTTTTAGAAGAAAAAAAAAGTGTATTTAAATTTTCATGGCACAGTTTTTTTTTTAAAGATTTTTTTGCATGATAATGTTTTAGGAAAGTATAATACGAACAAGATGGGCTCCAGACCTTCTCACATGTGGAAAGTAAGATAAAATATCAAAATACATATTTTTCAAAAACTTTTTAATATTTTTTAAGATGGTCAGTTAGCTGTCCCAGCGTTTACTATGTTGGAAGAAACGATGGTGTTCTTGAGGAAACATTGAACTATAACATTTTTTTGTTTTTATTTATCAATATTTAGTATTAAAGGAACTGTAAGCGTAATTTAAAATGACCCTCCATGCAAAGATGGTAATGCCTGATTTACAACGGTACTCTTCAAACCTTAATCTAAAATATGTGGAAGATATTTTCTCGATTGCTTCTTTTTAATAAATAATTTAAAGAAACAAAAATATTTAATTCATACTTGATCAGACAAAGCATTTAAGGATATCGGGCATTGGCATCTTTGCATCGAGGGTAACTTGAAATTATGCTGACAGTCCCTTTAAAGGAACTGTAGGTATGATTTCATGTGATCTTGAAATGAATGTATGAAATATGGCTTTGAGGGTAACCATGTCCTTCATCTTTTTGTAGTTTACTTTTCCCGATATCTTTCTTATTTTATTCAATTTCTGTTCCAATTTCTGCTTGTTTCTCTTGATTAGTTTTTACAAGAAGAAGTTGTTTACAATGTAAAGTTTACAGATCTGGGATATTATGTACTCACAAAGATCTCCTATCATCTCACATAAGGTACTGCATTCTTCTTCTAAATATTTAAATATCCTCAAATTCTAATTATCTAATCTTCGCAACCTGATGATGGTGTGAACCTTTGAAATTTCAAACTTTGACTAATTGATCAAGCAAATATAATTTATTTATGATATAAGGATTAAAAGTTTACAGTTTAAGGCGAGTAATCAGACCTTTGTTTATTTGAAAAATTTTAAATGAGATATCTTTATTCATCAAGCTGAAATTGATTTTTTTCAAATATGGTTAACGTGACCTGCACATGTATGCTTTAGAGACAGTGTAGGAAATTAAAAGAATTGAACAATTTTAATTAAAAGATCTTTCTTGGTGTTACTCAGATAGATGTTTATAGAGTACAGTTGGGAATCAGACATGCCTTTTTTTCTAAATAAGAGTTCCTTGAAATTACGTCTACTGTTCCTCTAACTTAGAATACATTTTAATTAATGTCATTTAATGTCTGAAATAATGCATCGATTTAACGACTGAATTAAATGTTTTCTTAAATGTCAATCCATAGAAAGTTGAAACTAAACAGTTGCAAATTATCTAATTAAAGCGGACATTTAATTGCTGTAATAAATTATCAGAAGATTTAACCTCCCCCCCCCCCCACACACCTCCATCATCAGATAAAAATACCTTGTTCAGATTTAAAATTTTAGTTTATTTATTGAGAAATGGATATATTGCTACCCATCAAGAGTACTTTTATTTTTTGCATCATCAGCTGGTCCAGACCAAAAAAGGATACCATGTGTATAATCCTATTCGGAAATAAAGAATATATTTGTTTACATTATGTGAGAAGGGCCTTTTATTCGTAAAATTGCGAATTGAAGAACTGTACAGTACGTCTTGTACAAATTGTACAAAATGAAGAATGTACAGAAATTCATGTACAAACTGCAGCAAGCGGGGTAGTGTACTGCAAATCAAGTACAAACTGTACAATGTGAGGAACCGTATAGTAATCAATGAACAAACTGTACAAGGTGAGGAATTGTACATTGTACAGCAATTCTTGTACAAACTTTACAAGGTGAGGAACTGTACTGTTATTAATGTACAACCTGAAAAAGGTAAGGAGCTACACAGTAATTCATGTACAATCCGTACAAGGTGAGAAAGTGTACAGACACTCATGTACAAACTGTTTAAGGTGAGAAATTTTACAGTACTTCATATTCAACCTGTACAAGGTGACTAACTGTACAGATATTCATGTATAATCTGTATACAAGATGAAAAATTGTACAGTAATTCACGTACTAACTGTACCAGATGAGTTATTGTACAGTTTTTTATTTACAATCTGGACTAGGGGAGATACTGTACAGAAATTCATGTACAAATTGTACAAGGTGAAGAACTATACAGTACACAGTACTTTATGTACAAACTGTACTGAAATTCATGTACAAACTGTAGAATGTGAGGAATTGTATAGTAGTTCATCTAAAAACTTGACAAGTAGAATAACTGTACAGTTGTTCATGAGCAAATTGTAAAAGGTGAGAAAATGTACAGTAATTCATGTACAAACTTTACAAGGTGAGAAACTGTAGAGTGATTCATTTACAAACTGTACAGGTAAGAAACTGTACAGTAATTCATGTAAAAACTGTACAAGGTGAGAAACTGTACAATAATTCTTGTACAAACTGTAAAAGGTGAGAAACTGTACAGTTTTTATGTACAAATTGTACAAGGTGAAGAACTACAAAGAACACAGTACTTTATTTACAAACTGTACCGAAATTCATGTAAAAATTTGACAAGTTGAAAAACTGTACAGTTATTTATGTACAAACTGCACGATGTGAGGAATTGTACAGTAATTCATATACAAACTTGACAAGTTTAAAAACTGTACAGTTGTTCATGTACAAACTGTACAAGGTGAGGAACTGTACAGTAATTAAAGTACAATTTTTACAAGGTGAAAAACTGTACAGTTGTTCATGTACAAACTGTACAAAGTTAGGAACTGTACATTACTTCATGTAAAAACTGTACAAGGTGAGGTGTACAGTAATTTATGTACAAACTTTTCAAGGTTGGGAACTGAACAGTATTCTTATTCAACCTGTACAATGTGAGAAACTGTATCGTAATTTATGTGCAAATTGTACAAGGTGAGGAACTGTACAGAACTTCATGTAAAAACTGCAACTGAACTGTACAGTATTTCATGCACAAGGTGAGACATTGTGCTGTACGAGTGTTAGCTCCGCATCCTGCCGGTCAAATCTTAGCGGTCGGAGCCGACGATGGGACTGTTACAGTTTTCAGGTAAATAACTGATTTCTACAAATGTATTTCTTAAAAATGTCCAGCTTTTTGTCAAATCCATCACAGAGTTTCTTAATAATTCAACTCAATAAATAATAAATGAAGGTATAACTTGCCACAAGCTCTATTTTTCTTATCCCAATATCTTTGCCATCTGAATGCAAACCTTTGACATTTCAAATTTCAAGAATTTATAGTTTTAAATATCAAAGGTATACGACGTCAGGCTGAAAAAACAAAAGGATTGAAAAATTGGAATTAGTGGAATTTTTTTTTTTTTTTAAACAGAAAAGTTGAAGTGTTTGTTTAGACCAAACGAAGAACTTGAACAGTGCACAAAATCAGAGAAGCTAGCAGCAGGTTCTAACAAAAATAAGTTTAACAGAAATATAATCTGCATTTTTTGCTTTTTCGTTTTTTTACCAATTTAATTGAGTTTGTTTAAGGCATCATGTTTGATCGAGAATCCAAGCGTGAGCGTATTATCGAAAAAACTCTGAGAGAGAAAAGGTTTAGAAATATAATTATTTTAATATTGACAACATCTTGAATCTACTCTAGACTGTTTTAGGTACCAAGAGAAGCAGGAATTAATGAGAAAAGCTAAAAACAAGGAAACGGATTTAGAAAATTCTGATCATTTTTACAGATCTCAGATTGTCGAGAAAAGTGAAGATCAAATTCTCAGGTTTGCTTTTGCCTGTTTTTATTTCTTGATTTTAAGTTTTTTTGCTGATTAATGACATGCTACTTTTTTGACCTGAAGTTAGTTTAAGTGTTTTTGCTGATTAATGACATGCTACTTTCTTGGCCTGAAGTTAGTTTAAGTGTTTTTGCTGATTAATGACATGCTACTTTCTTGATCTGAAGTTAGTTTAAGCCAACTACGAAAGTACTGCATTCAGCCTTAAGACCGTGTCCATTTTGAAATGTCACAACACCTTAACCCTTAGGTTTTACCTTTTATACTTTTTAGTAGCTTTAGACATAATAGGCAAATCCTTATTATTGTTTGAGTGAGAGCTGAACTATTTGGTGCAGTGTGAAGTATGTGAAAGGGACCGTAAGAGTAATTTCTTGTGATTATTCATTCAAAGATGGTTGCAGTGTGAAGATACAGAGTGTCCCACGAAACATGACAATAGGAAGACGACTTGAAAGTCGTCTTTGGTATTTGAATTTATTTGTGACATTTAGTCTTCTATCTACTTTAACATGTATGATTCTTGAAACAATTATCACATAATTCTCCTAGCCCTGGCATTTCCAAAAAGTGGTCTGCGTTTTTTGTGCTTTCAATATTACCGGAGATATAAAGAGTTTGGTTCAGATTTCAATTTTGTTAAATAAAAGCAAAATTGTCGAAATCTGAACGAAATTCTTCATATCTCGGGCAATATTGAAAGCACAAAAAAGGCAGACCACATTTTGGAAATGGCAGGACAAGGGAAATTTTGTGATTATTATCTCTAGAAATTTACTTCTAAAATTAGATTGATAAATAAACGCAGCAAATTATATCAATAATCAAGACGATATTCAAGTCGTCCTGCATACTGTCATGTTTCGTGGGACACCCTGTATGTTAAAGGGACAGTGTGCGTAATTTCTAGTGATTATTCATGCAAACATGGCTCCAGTGTACGCTTCACAACGGTACCCTTAAACTTTTTCTGATTAAATATTAATTAGATATCAATGTTTATAATCTTGAAAACTGATTATTTTCAATTGTGGTTTCTCTATACAAAAGTGACTTTTGCATTTTTACTGGAGAAAAACATCCAGAAGTTAACACTTTTAAACCTTCATCATCAGATATATGTTTGAAACTAGGCTTACACCCACTTTAAATTGAGTTGTTTAGGGAAACAGAGAAGGTTTATTTTGAGAAGGTTAACAAGCTCAAGGTAACAAAATATAAACAAGCACTTTTTAATCAACAAAATTCCAAGCAATGTTATAAGGAAGAACCATAGTTAATTTCAAAACGATGTTCTTTCTTTTTTTTATTTCTTCAGCAGTGTGATTTTATTTGTAAAAATCCGAATTGGTTAAAAGTGTTCTCTATCTTTAGAATTCACAACTTCAAAGTAGGAAATATATTTTGATGTTTTTCTACATCATCATCAGTCCTAAAGGACAGAATTGATGTTTTTCTACATCATCATCAGTCTTATAGGACAGAATTGATGTTTTTCTACATCATCATCAGTCCTATAGGACAGAATTGATGTTTTTCTACATCATCACCAGTCCTATAGGACAGAATTGATGTTTTTCTACATCATCATCAGTCCTATAGGACAGAATTGATGTTTTTCTACATCATCACTAGTCCTATAGGACAGAATTGATGTTTTTCTACATCATCATGAGTTTGCCAAAATACAGGAGGAGACAAAACAAAAATATAAAAGCACTGTGATCTAAAATATGCACATTTCAGGAGTTTGCCAAAATACAGGAGGAGATATAACAAAAATATAAAAGCACTGTGATCTAAAATATGCACATTTCAGGAGTTTGCCAAAATACAGGAGGAGACAAAACAAAAATATAAAAGCCCTGTGATCTAAAATATGCACATTATATTTTTAAGGAGTTTGCCAAAATGTAGCTACTACAAGCGTTATACTGCTTTAGATTATTTAATCTAACAGAATTCATAGTTTCCATCATCTAAGGTGTACAACATTGGGTTGCAAAAATATGGGGATGAGAAAATTAGAGTTTTTGGCAAAGACTCAACTCCTTTGAATAGGATACACATAATAAAGAAAAAAAAGTAATGAGAGAAGAAAAGTTTAGATCGTGTTTAAACAAATCCCAACCCTAGAAGAAAATCTATTGATTTTTTGGTGTCGTATCGTTTGCACTAATGATTGATCGGACTAACGTACATTCGCACTAACGTTCATTGGGACTAACGTTTTATTTGAGGGTTAGGTTAGGCTAGGACAATTTCTGGGCCGAGCGCTGCGGCTATGACAGGCTAGGGGGCCGAGTGCCGCGGCTAGGACAGGCTAGCTGCGGCAACAAGTTTTACTGATCAGCTGACTTTAGTGCAAAAGTACGTTAGTTCAATCGGACATTAGTGCAAACGATATAGCATCGATTATACAGTATAAAAAAAATTTCACGAGAATGAAGAATAAGAAGAGGTCCTATACAACAGGAAAACAGAATAATGATATCCAAGGACAGAATTAAATGAATTGGAGAGGTCACTGAACTACTTGTAGCCGGGGTAAATCCAGAATTAGCGTTTTAAACTTCGTGAATCTTTAGCTTTGAACCGGTGATACCGGATTTGAACCGGTGTAGGTAATTCAGCTCAAATTCATTAAATTCGGTACATGGAAGAGACAAGAAACAAACGCCCTGTGATTTAAATGTGCACATTATATACTACTTTAAAATATTCATATCCAAAGCTACAGAAGTATAATCCATGAAGACATGTGCACTGTGCAGATCATTTTGGAAGGTTGGGAGAAAGAAGTGGGAAGGATTCCAAAAAGATAAAAATAAAAAAGATACCTGAGAACAATTGATTAAAATATATTGAAGACTGTACTCTACATCTTTATATCTGTAATGATTTGCCCCATACTGTATATGTATCCTGTATCCTGTATATGTATGTAATAAGTTGAGTAGAACACGTGCAGACACGTGTTCGTTTGTAAACAAACTCAAATTGGAAGATATTATGGGTGATTAGTAGTAGTAATACAGGAGGAGACAAAACAAAAATATCTCAGGGGGGGGGGGAGTTATGAAACATGAATAGTTGACCGACAAATCTGATCTTGAAGGGTGCAGGGGGTTGAGAATATAAGAGATTTAAAAAAAAGTGCAATTAGCAAAACTAACGAAAAGACTAGAAAGTAAGATTAGAACAATAAAAACAATATAAATGTAGAAAAACAAAAAATGCTTTAATTTTTTTCCTTTTTGAAAGTAAGTAATGAGGTTGCATCAAACATTTAAATTTTTAAATCTTTTCTTTTTTGTTCAAAAAAAATGTTTTCCTTCAAAAATTTGTAAATTTTTGTTTTCTTGATTCAGTATATTTTAGCATTAATTTCTGCATTCAAGCTTTAAGAAATTATTTTACAAGTTTTCTATGTTTTTAGAATGCCGGGAAAGCCTTCTTTTCCTCAGCTTATACATGATCGATTGCTAATATATTTTTTGTAAAATTTATTTATTGGTAAAAATAAACTTTTAACTTTTGATTTTTTCAATGTTTCGAAATGATAAGTACTTTTTTAAAAAATGTTACAGTATATACATTATTTTAAAATTTTGGGAACCTTGTACTATCTTTATAATAAAGGTCTTATTCATCTACTGGTGATTGCCGTAAAGCATGAAACATTATGTATAGAAAAATCATGAAATATATTTTAATTTGAAGCTGATTCTTTAAATAATAAAGCTCTTATATATATATTAGCTTTACCTGGCCAAACGGCTGGACCAAATGGACTGAAAAGGATTACCCACAGGTACATTGGAGGTGATATAGACCAAGTGCGGGTAAACAGAGAGAGAATTAATGTGCACAAAAATATACACCTATATGGCAATGCCGGGCACAACATAGTTACGGACACCCTGTATTTTATTAAAATAATCTGGGACACCCTGTATTTCATAGCAATATTCTGTGTCACCCTGTATTTTATAATAATAATCTGGGACTCCCTGTATTTTATAATAATAATCTGGGACTCCCTGTATTTTATAACAATAATCTGAGACACCCTGTATTTTATTAAAATAATCTGGTACACCCTGTATTTCACGGCAATATTCTGTGTCACCCTTTATTTTAAAACAATAATTTGAGACTCCCTGTATTTTATTACAATAATCTGGGACACCCTGTATTTTATTACAATATTCTGTGTCACCCTGTATTTTATAACAATAATCTGGGACACCCTGTATTTTATTACAATATTCTGTATAACCCTGTTTTTTTATGACAATAATCTGGGACACCCTGTATTTTATTGCAATTATCTGGAACACCCTGTATTTTATTGCTGTGTTATTATTGTCGACTTTCTTCTTTTAGAATTTAAAACTCGTAAAGATAATTCGGGTCAAAATTCCGAATGAGTTAACTATGAAATAAATTCAGCTCTAAATTGCGATTTTGCCAAATTTTTGCGACACTAAATTACATTTTGCATCGATAAAAAACTCGAACCTATTGATTCCCAAATATCCGGGTTATTGAAAGATTTAAAGGGTCAGGTGGAAAATTTTAACTTTTCTTGAATTCTTGAATTCTAATCTATTCAAGGAATGTTTTAAGCTGCAAGGAATTCTGTATTTCGTGTTTTTTTTTGGTAATCTGTATTTTGTGTTCTGTAGTCTGTATTCTTAATCTGCTTTCTGAGATCTGTATTCTGTATTATATATTTTGATATGGTAAATGAAACTAAGAAAGATCATAAAATACAAATAAGAGAAAATAAAAGAAAAAGGGAAAAGGTTAGTTAAAAAAAAAATTTTGAAGAAAATAAATGACAATGATATTGATTTTTAGATACCGTGAACTTCTGATAACTGTGTACAATATAATGTGTACAATCTCTATTGTGTACAATCTCTATTGTGTACAATCTCTATTGTGTACAATCTCTATTGTGTACAATCTCTATTGTGTACAATCTCTATTGTGTACAATCTCTTTTGTGTACAATCTCTATTGTGTACAATCTCTATTGTGTACAATTTCTATTGTGTACCACAGTTTCATTTTATACTATTTACTGTGAATGTGAACTGTAAACGGTACTGTAAATGTAATTATTAATCAATGTAATTATTCAAAGTTTACTGCATCCTAAAGGGTATCGGAGAATGAAACGCTAGAGTTTCCTTTTTGGGGGGGGGGGGGCTTAACATTTGTGTAGATTTACATTAAGAAAACAGTATAGAAATATAAATGAAATCTAATCATACAAAAAAATATTTCCCAACAAAAATATTAAGATTTCTACAAAATTTCCTCACCCATTCGTGAAACCCGGTTTGCGAAACTGGATTTCATAACGATAACCTGTCTTAAGTTTTGGGCTCTGTAAACTGTGTAATGTATTACAGTGTACTGTGAAGGCCAGACATTTGTGAAAGTAAAAACTTCAAGAACAGTAATGCATAAAATCCTGTCGGAACTATATACGCCAAAGTCTGGAACAAATTTTTTAAAAATTGATGAAATTCTATCTTTTTTATGATTTACAAAAAATGTTATGCTTATAATTATGTAATTTAATGTCTGGATGTGCCAGGTTTAGGGGGGTGTCTCTCAACAAGGTTTCAGGTATCATGAGCCTAGGGTTTGGGACAGGTGAACCCTAGTATTCATGTTGATAAACATGAACATCATATACACATGCTTACATATACTCATATCAAACAAGGAAATACAACACGAGATTTTGGAATAAAATAATTCTGGAGATAACTTTTAAAAAGCAAAATCTGGATAAGATGCATGATGAAGAAAAAAGCAAAAGCAAAAGTGATTGAAGAATTTTTATTGCTTCTAGCTAAAATATTAAAGAAAAACTTAAGAAGAAAAGAATAAGGAAAAAGCTCTAAAACACATTTATAGTTTAAGTATCAGTAAATATTTCCATTTACTGTTATAGCGCCAATATAAGGATTTATCTCTAATTGGATAAATGTTACCGCAATGCAATTTCTATTGGTTCAAAATAGACACTAAACACATGGCTGAGCCCTGATTGGATCAGATGCTAATGGGCTCGGCATACTATTTTATTCATTAATATAGTATTATTATTATTTATTATAAGAATTAGTAGTAGTAATACAGGAGGAGACAAAACAAAAATATAAAAGCACTGTGATCTAAAATATGCACATTTCAGGAGTTTGCCAAAATACAGGAGGAGATATAACAAAAATATAAAAGCACTGTGATCTAAAATATGCACATTTCAGGAGTTTGCCAAAATACAGGAGGAGATATAACAAAAATATAAAAGCACTGTGATCTAAAATATGCACATTTCAGGAGTTTGCCAAAATACAGGAGGAGACAAAACAAAAATATAAAAGCCCTGTGATCTAAAATATGCACATTATATATTTCAGGAGTTTGCCAAAATACAGGAGGAGACAAAACAAAAATATAAAA
>NW_019397289.1:274802-284790 GCF_000591075.1 Eurytemora carolleeae
TACTCTGTACGGGTGATGCGAATAAGGACGGAAGAGAGAAAGAAGTATGGAGACAAAAATGGAAAGTGAAATGGTGAAAAAACGTAAGATGGGAATGCTTGAGGGAAAAAAGACGGAGAAAAGATTGGGAGAAAATTGAATGGGAATTAGTTTAGAAAGAGTACAAAGAGGAGAAGGTTACAGGTTGAGTGTCATTCTAAAGAGTGTTGATGGTTAAGATAGGGGTCCCCCTTAAGAGTGTCGAAGTGTGATAGAGGTCACCCTGACGAGTGTTGAACATTGTTAAAGGGTGAGAGGGGACACCCTAAACAGTGTTGAAAGGTGGGAGGGATCACCCTGACGAGTGTGTAGGCGGGAGAAGGGGTCACCCTAAAAAGTTTTGAAGAGAGATAAGGATCACCCTAAAGAGTGTTGTAGAGTGAAAGAGGGGTCACCATAAAGAGTTTTGAAGAGTGAAAGGGGGCCCTTGAAGAGGGCTAAAGATTGCGAGGGATCAGCCTAAAAGTGATGAAGAATAAGTGAGGGTCACGTAAAGAGTTTTGAAGAGGGATATGGGGTAACTCTTAAGAGTGCTAAAGAGGGATAGGGATCAGCCTAAATAGTGTTGAAGACTGAGAGGGGTCACCCTGACGAGTATTCTGAGCAGAAGGTTCCTAATTCTATTCTGTTTATAGATATATATTTATATAAACAGAAGAACTAATTATATATTTATACTACATTACACTGTACTAGTTGTATAAACACAGCTTTAAATAAGACTAGATGTATGTATACTATGCAATGCATCGATCCAGTCTATAACATTCATACAGGGTGTCACAAAACCAATGCATCAATCCTGTCTATAACATCTATACAGGGTGTCACAAAACCAATGATAGTTCTTTTCACTTTAATATAGGCATAAGATATCGGTCTAAATTTATTGGAATTACTGAAACAACTTTGTGACCTCTTCGCTTCATAGTTTTGATTTTCACCCCTCCCCCCCCAAAAAAAAAAAAAAATATTTGTTTGGTTGCATTAAGAAATTCAAAGCTTCTTCTCAATATCTCTTTAAAAAAAGAAGTTATGATTGAAAATGAATACAATTTTGATATAACATGAAATTTACGTTTATTTGACGTTTTTTATAATATAACCAAGGAATCATGTTTAATATCATACTTTTGTGAACATCTACTATTTCAGGATCTTGTAAACCAAACCCCAATAACAGTGAAAAGATTTGTTTGAACAAATTTGAAAAAATAAGACTGTTATATGATGTGTACGTAATGTACCATGCCTGATTCACAATATTACCCTGTACAACTCTATCTGAGTAACAATTGAAGATCTGTACGTAATGTACCATGTCTGATTCACAATATTACCCTGTCAACTCTATCTGAGTAACAATTATAGATGTGTACGTAATGTACCATGTCTGATTCACAATATTACCAATTGAAGATCTGTACGTAATGTACCATGTCTGATTCACAATATTACCCTGTCAACTCTATCTGAGTAACAATTATAGATGTGTACGTAATGTACCATGTCTGATTCACAATATTACTCTGTACACCTCTATCTGAGTAACAAATATTGATGTGTACGTAATGTACCATGTCTGATTCACAATATTACCCTGTACAACTCTATCTGAGTAACAAATATTGATGTGTACGTAATGTACCATGCCTGATTCACAATATTACCCTGTACAACTCTATCTGAGTAACAAATATAAATGTGTACGTAATGTACCATGTCTGATTCCCAATATTACCCTGTACAACTCTATCTGAGTAACAAATATAGATGTGTACGTAATGTACCATGTCTGATTCTCAATATTACCCTGTACAACTCTATATGAGTAACAAACATTGATGTGTACGGAATGTACCATGTCTGATTCACAATATTACCCTGTACAACTCTATATGAGTAACAAATATAGACGTGTACGTAATGTACCATGTCTGATTCACAATATTACCCTGTACAACTCTATATGAGTAACAAATATTGATGTGTACGTAATGTACCATGTCTGATTCACAATATTACCCTGTACAACTCTATCTGAGTAACAATAAAAAATATTCCTGAAAATGTGTTCAATTCTGTCCTTCATTGTCTTTGTAGCATAAATCGGAAAGTCATAAAAAGAATTATGCGTCTTTGGTCTACAGAGTACAGACAAGAAAAGACATGTCTATGTCTAAGACTTGTAGACAGCATATATTTATATAAATATTTAGTCTAAAGATGAAAATAGACAATGGTGGCTACACTCTAAATACGTCAATTACGGCAAAAACAGGCTGATTTAATAAAAAAATTGAGTAAAAAAGAAACATCTGCAAAGATCCAGTTTCCCATATGCAGGGTTATACATATTTATAGTGTAGGAGGGGGGGGGAGTGAGCATAAATATTCCCTTGAATTAAATGATAAAGTTCTCGTGTTAACATATTCCTTTATGATGTAATAATCTGATATATTCCCGCGATAATGTTTACTCTGGTCACGTGTACACTGTACACTGTAAACATAAACAAAATAAATTATGACGGATTATTCAATCTGTATCCTTGTAGATATATATCCTTATTTTGTATCCTTGTAGGTTTATATCCTGTATTTTGTATCCTTGTAGTTTTATATCCTGTATTCTGTATCCTTGTAGATATATATCCTTATTTTGTATCCTTGTAGGTTTATATCCTGTATTTTGTATCCTTGTAGTTTTATATCCTGTATTTTGTATCCTTGTAGGTTTATATCCTAATTTTGTATCCTTGTAGGTTTATAACCTGTATTTTGTATTCTTGTAGGTTTATATTCTGTATTTTGTATCCTTGTAGGTTTATATCCTAATTTTGTATCCTTGTAGGTTTATAACCTGTATTTTGTATTCTTGTAGGTTTATATTCTGTATTTTGTATCCTTGTAGGTTTATATTCTGTATTTTGTATTCTTGTAGGTTTATATTCTGTATTTTGTATTCTAGGAGGTTTATATCCTGTATTCTGTATCTTAGTAGGTTTTTATCCTGTTTTTTATATCCTATATTCTGTATCCTTGTAAATTTATATCGTATATTTTGTATTCTAGTAGGTTTATATTCTGTATTTTGTATCCTAGTAGTTTTTAAGGTTTATATCGTGTATCCTAGTAGTTCTAATGGGTTTAAATCCTGTAACCTAGTAGATCTAGTAGGTTTATATCCTGTATTCTAGTAGATCTAAGGTTTGTTGACTGTATCCTAGTAGTTCTAGTAGGTTTATATCCTATATCCTAGTAGTTCTAGTAGGTTTATATCCATTATCCTAGTAGTTCCAGTGGGTTTATATCCTATATCCTAGTAGTTCTAGTAGGTTTATATCCATTATCCTAGTAGTTCCAGTGGGTTTACATCCTATATCCTAGTAGTTTAACCGGAGATAGTTTCTTATCGGATTTCAACCTGGAAAATAAGTATTTAGATATAACCTGAAAAAATATGCACGTTCTGGAGCAAAAATCCAAAAAATTTATATTAATACTCCTTCTGAAAACTGGAACTTTGCAACTTTAACATATATTTATGTTCAGAACTACAGAAAGTGTAAGTGGGTTTGGTATGGTCAACACTAGGGATCGAAAAAACCCAATGAATCTTTCAAATCAGCCCGGTCTAACATTTTTATGCATAATTTCATATCTGAAACCTGTAGACCTAAAGAATTGTGACCAGGACTGCACTAGGCTATAAACTCAAGAGGGTTCTCATTTATCTTATCTTTTATAGCTCTGTATCTATATTTTAATTGGGAGAAAAGGAAGGGTGCAATAAATATTAATAGGTCAGGTATGAGGATGAAATTTAAACTGTCCTGGGTTAGAAACCGGTTTAGATTATTAAACATTTAGCTGTAGAAAATATGCATTTTTGAATTCCTTCAGTGGTGATAATTTTTAGAGACATTTTTATCTATCTATCTATCTGTCTGTCTATCTATCTATCTATCTATCTATCTATCTATCTATCTATCTATCTATCTATCTATCTATCTATCTATCTAAATATCTATCTATCTATCTATCTATCTATCTATCTATCTATTTGATATTACCCATTGTCATGGAAAATATCGCTCACTACACATTTTATCCTGATTAAATATATTCAATAAAGGATCGTTTACTCACTTTTACATACAATATTACATACAATATTACATACATGTATCTTCTACATACAATATTACATACATGTATCTTATACATACAATATTACATACATGTATCTTATACATACAATATTACATACATGTATCTTATACATAAAATATTACATACATGTATCTTATACATTCAATATTACATACATGTATCTTATACATACAGTCCTTTTAAACTATGTGAATTATCCTACAGGGTTAACCTCAAAGACTGAGAATCGACTTGGCTGTACAGGGTACAGTGTAAGTGGGTGTACAGATTTGTTTACTTTTTTTCATAAAAACATCCTTCGTTTCAGGTTTAAACCTACTCTGTTATTTCCTTTAATATTTATTGTCTTTTACACCAGAAAAAAATTATACTTCAGGGGCCAGATTTATTGAACAGGAAGAATTAGTTGAACTAGGTAGACTAAGTTGAGCCANACCCTAACATGTTTTACACTTCTACGGTTTACATACTACAACCACAACTCTGGGCCAAGTACTGCGACTAAGAACAGGCTGGGAGGCCGAGCGCTGCAGGCGTAAAAATATTTTAAAATCTTATTTTATTACATATAAATTAAGGAAAAGAATGATAACATTATTTGTAAAACAAAACAAAAAATATTTTAACAAAACATTGTGCTTATGATCATGTGTGTGTGTGTGTATAGTAAGTGTGTGTGTGTTAGTAAAGATATATCTTGGAAGAGGAACCTATGTATGTGAGATACTTGACACGTGGCGCTGGTTTGGAAGGGAGGGGGGAGAGGGGTTTATCCCAATAATATGGGTGCTAGTTAGGGTCTCCAGGGGGTCATATCCCGTGATAAGATAAACATCAGAACTAATATCAACACGATTATTGGGGGATTCAACCAATCCATCAATCATTTTTTTTAAAATTTCTATTAAACAAATAGTTCTTTTTTCTTATCTTAAATCCCTAGCTCCACTAATCTGAAATATCACAGAAAATATAGATTTTTTAAATCCAGGGAATAAAAACTTTGTTTATTATCGATTAAATATTGATTTTTTAAAAAGAATTGAGTCTTTGCCACAAACTCAAATTTTATAAACACTATATCTTTGCAATCTGATGGTGTAATCCTTTGATATTTCAAACTTAGACCTTTTGATCTAACAGAATTTATCACATATTTGGTCTGTGATATTGCAAAGTTGCCAAGATATAGGGTTTAGAAAATCAGAGTTTGTGGCAAAAACTCAATTCCCTATACAAGAAAGAAAAATCAGACAAATTATTGAATGAATCAGGTAAAATCTGGGTTTTAAAAATCAGTTTCTATTTTTCTCCATGTTTCCTTTAGGGGATTATCTGGACCACGTAAGGTTTTCATAAAAATATTTTGAGTATATATAATATATAAATACATACACATTTACAGGTTTTTTATTACTCCCTTGTGTTATTTGTCCATTACAATATTTGTTACCCCGTCCCCTCTCCCCCTATATCCCCCTCTTTCCCTATATCCCCCCTCCCCCGCAGTTTATTTGTGAGTGATATTACCAAAGTACCAATTCTATAAATATACCTATACACAGACTCCATACAGTAATTAAACAAATTACGGGAATACATTCATAGGTTCAGTATTACACAGGTTCAGTATTACACAGGTTCAGTATTACACAAATTCAATATTACAAAGGTTCAGTATTACACAGTTTCATTATTACACAGGTTCATTATTACACAGTTTCATTATTACACAGGTTCATTATTACACAGGTTCAGTATTACACAGGTTCATTATTACACAGGTTCAGTATTACAAAAGTTCAATATTACACAGGTTCAGTATTACACTGTTGTTGAACCACTTCTACTCGGTTCAACCATGTCTCGCTTCGCTATTAATTAAATCTGGTCCTTCGTTTCATTTTTCGGATCAGAAAATGTTGTAAATTTTTATAAATGTAGTCTTTTTTGAAAAATGCCTTATCCAACGTTTCTAAAAGCGTTTCTCATGATCTCATGATTTTATGAAAGTTTATTATATTATGATATGGTATTATGATCTAGGATCTAGGATCTAGAAACTAGGATCTAGGATCTAGGATTTAAGATCTAGAATCTAGGATCTGGAATCTAGAATCTAGGAACTAGGACCTAGGATCTAGGATCTAGGATCTAGGATCTAGGATCTAGGATCTAGGATCTAGGATCTAGGATCTAGGATCTAGGAACTAGGATCTAGGATCTAGGATCTAGGATCTAGGAACTAGGATCTAGGATCTAGGATCTAGGATTTAAGATCTAGAATCTAGGATCTGGAATCTAGAATCTAGGAACTAGGATCTAGAATCTAGAATCGAGAATCTAGGATCTAGGATCTAGGATCTAGGAATTTCTTCAATAATTTATTTTGAAACAATGAAACTGATTTATAAGAATGAAATAGAACTCTGCTCAGCGGAACTAATCTGATTATTCCAAAGCATTTCATATTCAAATTTATTTATTTTACATTATACATACATATCTACATACAATACATACAGTAGGAATAAAGTTATACTTGATATCATTTCAGGGTATATATTTCAGGGTATATATTTCAAATATAAATATTTAAAGTTTTGGGAGATAAATTTGAAATGTACCTTCAACTTTTAATGAAAACTTTTTAATTTATAAGTGTTAACAAATTTATATATTTGTATATGTATATATAAATAAACATCAAAACGGCCGGTTCAATCGGATTAAAAAAAATTATCTCACAAAAATGTTAACAGTAAAAGCCGGAAATTTGCGAATTATTTTCAGCGCCATTATTTAATACGGAGAAGCATTTCCAGATAATTAAAAGCTAAAACTAATATTGTTTTATATAGAAAGGCGAACGCGAAGCTCTCTGAAATTTAGTGACAAAAAAACCTTAAATGTTTTGCTACGTGGTGAATTTATAAGGATTTAAATTGGAATGATGTAAGGTTAAGAGGTTCCGTGATTTTGAGAACATATGTTCGAAATAGTTTACATAGATTTGTAATATTTATGTTTCAAACATTACAAATTGTTATTCAATATTTTAAGCAAAGGAACTGAGTTTTTGCCACAAACTCAAATATTCTTGTCCCTATATCTTGGCAACCCAATGTCGTAGACCTTAGATATTTCAAACTATTAATTCTGTTAGGTCAAATAATCTAAGTTTGAAATATCAAAGGTTTTTACCCACTGGTTGCAGAGATATAGAAATTAGAAAATTTGAGGTTGTGGCAAAAACTCAATTCCTTTGTTTTTTAGTTTAATTTTCTTTTTTTAAACCCTATCACTAGCAAATACTTTTTGTGTATAGAGTCAAGTATAAATGTCTATCCATAGATCTAGATATATATATAGACATATATATATGTATATATAGATAGATATACATAAAAATATATATAGATCTATAGAACTGACCATTCAATCCTGGAAACGGTTCCCTTGAGACTATAGCAGACTATACACAATATCAAACTAAATTTCAATACTGACAAATAGTTCTCTATATCCTCATCCATATCATTCTGAACCCTTTCCATCCGTACTCTTAGCCATATATATATCCATATATAATAGTTTTCTATATCCTCATCCATATCATTCTGAACTCTTCCCTTCCGTACTCTTAGCCATAAATATATCCATATATAATAGTTTTCTATATCCCCATCCATATCATTCTGAACCCTTTCCATCCGTACTCTTAGCCATATATATATCCGTATATAATAGTTTTCTATATCCTCATCCTATCATTCTTAACCCTTCCCATCCGTACTCTTAGCCATATATATATCCATATATAATAGTGCTCTATATCTTTATCCATATTAACCGCAACTCTTTACATACGTACTCTTAGCCATATATATCCATATATAATAGTTCTCTATACCTTCAGCCCTTCTCAATATCCATATACATTAAGTTGTCCCACTTTTTCATTGTGTACGTATACATTTATCCATGTTCATATAAAGCCCAATCCCTCTGTATTTCTAGATATATATATCCATATATACTTTAAACCTTTTTAGAGTAATATTTTACAGTTCTCTGTCATGGAAAAGAATTAAAGTTCATGTTTTTTTTTCAAATAAAATATATCTACTAATATGTACATATATAATATCTGATAGTTCCATGTCCCAGCAAGATCTGACTTTCTAAAATTGAATTTTTCGCCTTTTAAAAATTTTTTTGCGGGCAAATAGGTTTTAAATAAAAAAGTATTTTTAAACAAACTAAGCAAACTATTTAATGTAATTTAATCAACACACGAAAAGTTTAAAGTATAAAACAAAAATTCTCATAACTTTGAAAATGTTTTTTATAATCAAACAAAATATTGAGAATTAATATGATAGAACGTCATAACGTATGCAATTTTCATATGATAATTTTAATGTGTTTCTCATATTCCTCCATATCGGAAATTTGTTGTTCTTGTTCTAAATTGCAGGACTGAAAACAAATATAAGTTGCTCAATAATGGATGAATTTTTATTTTTCAGCATAATGGTTTTACATCTAATCTTATTTTATAAGGGTGAATCTTCCTACTACGTCGCGTAGAGTCTTCAAGGATAGGTAGATAAATAGTTAGATAAATAGATGGGGAATCTGAGCGTAGAGTCTTTAATATGGGATAAATCCTGCAGTGAGCAGCTTCTGACAGCTGTTACTGACCACCCTGGTCAGCTGCTGTGTAGAGTCTAGAAATAAGCTGTCATATGGCACGGACCGGATCATACAACCTGCAGGCACAGCACCGCATTGATCTCATATCATAGCAATACACAACAGAAAGTATGAGTTTCCTTGCCGGTACACCGGTCTGAGCGCCCACAACCGAGCATAGAACGAGAGAGAGAGATAGAGTGAGAGAGAGAAGGAGAGAGAGAAGGAGATTGAGAGAGAGAGAGAAGAACTGTAGGGGATATCTGAGTGAGTGTGTTCGGAACAGCGGACCGGGCAATGCCTAACCAACCATCATATCCATAATTTTGCCGGACTGTCACGGCGGTTAATATGCACCAATCAGAGGCGTTCATAACCGCATAATCATATTCATACCGCGGTTATTCGAGGCTAGAAACATAATCCAGCCCACCCTTGCTACCGCCGGCCTATTCTGGAATATAATCATAATTCCAAAGATTGAAAGTGATATTTTTATGATTAAAAAATGTCTCGGCGAAAGCAAACCAAACCATTGAGATTAAACGAAGATGAAGATGTACAAGGCCTCCAAACCAACGGTAAGATTTTTTTTCTTAGTTTTTGCATTGAAAACTAATATTTCAAAACCGGTTTTTTGCATAATATGTAAAATGGTTTTCTGCTTGGCATTCTGCCATGCAATCTTTTATCATTAATTTTCTTTATCCGTCTACACTACTTATAGATACTTCCTAATCTCATAATAAAATCTGCCAAAATATAAGAAATATTTTGTCACATTTATAAACTAAGACATATAATTTTTCTCTAAAAAAGGTTTTTTTAAATTTTAAATATTCTGCATGCAATCTTCAATTACGGAAAAATCGTGTAAAATAAAAAAATTCAATCTTCTTTTTTTATGTAATCTTTAAAATCGTTGAAAGTATTTTGAATAAAAATAAAATTTAAAAGTCAAAATATATATATGTATATAAATGCTAACTTTAATCAATAAATATTTATATTCAATTTATATGCAAGCTTCTTTGAATATTAAAGCACTGTAAAAGGGGAAAAATTACAAATCTTT
>NW_019397290.1:0-575 GCF_000591075.1 Eurytemora carolleeae
AATACCCCCCCCCCCCTCCATATGTAAATATTCTGCCTATAATAATATATATTTGCCTATATATACTCAACACATTGAAAGGGTTTACTGGTATGGGGGGGGTGGGTATTCCTACTCGAGCGAAAGAGGGGGGGGGGGTTACAGAGGGTGTATTCATATTTAAATTTTTATCAAAAGATATGTTTTTGCTTTAAATAATCAGTTTTAGGCAGAGCCCTATACTTGGCGCACCAGTAGGCTTTAACCTATTCTAAACTTCGAGTAGAAAATATTTAATTGAATCTAAAAACGCATTTGCGCATTTTGAGCGTAACATCAAATGTAGCCAAAGTATTTCGAAATTCAAACATTTTGATATTTCTTTGCAGCAAGCTTGTGAGATACTCATAACATTCTTTTCGAAAAAATATTTAAAAACTTTTCGCGAAAAAACTGATTCGATGTATGCCTAGTCCCGAGATTGAAGGGTTGCAAATCAATCTGTCGAATTGAAAACTTTTTAGAACTGGTTAAAATTCAGGAGACGGGACTTGGGTTTCAATGGCAAAAACTTTTTATGTATTGGAAGGGGAGCG
>NW_019397290.1:1422-6445 GCF_000591075.1 Eurytemora carolleeae
TGGGTTGTCTAGTTTGCAGGGGGGGGAGGGGGTTGAAAATCAAGAAGTTTTCGTGAAAACTAAACTTTTAAGATGCTTCTCGACTCCCTTACTTGTAAAAATGTTAACTATAACTTACTGTTGCTTTTCAAATCGCCATTTTTTCATTTGAAAAAAAAGATTGAGTGCGCCATGGACCTTTTCATTCCAGGATTGAAACAGCCAAAATCGGACTTTTTTCATTTGAATAAATCAAAAACATTCCTGAAATACGATAAAAGTAAATAAAAGTATTAAATCAAATATTTTAACATTTAGGAAATTAAAGTATTGAAAAGTGTCTCCTTATTCAGATGTTTATTGTTGAACATAAAAATTTAATATTTTAATATCGACTGATGGAACATTTAATTAGAAGGGGTTGAAGGCTGCACAGTGGTTAAAAATGAGGAAGAGAGAGCTGCACAGTGGTTTACGATGTTAGAAAGGGCTCCACAGTGGTTTATGATGTTGAATGCAAGGCTACAGAGTGGTTTATAATGTTAAATGAAGGGCTACACAGTGGCTTATCATGTTGATTGGAGGACTACACAGTGGTTTATAATGTTGAATGGAGGGCTACACAATGGTTTATAATGTTGAATAAAGGGTTGCAAAAGGGTTTGTGATGTTAGAAAGATAGGGTTGCACAGTGGTTTATGGTGTAGAATGGATGGAGGGCTTCACAGTGGTTTATAATGTTCAACAAAGGGCTTCACAAAGGTTTAAAATGTTAAAAAGAGAGAATGAAGGAAAAGCTGCACAGTGGTTTCAAAGGTTCAATAATAAAACTATATAGTGGCTTATGGTAGATGTAAGGATTCGTACTGGTTTCAAAGATTTAAAGGAAAGCTGAAAATAGTAGTAGGATAATTTCAAAATGTTGTGGATAAGAAAAAGGAAGAAATTTGCGGTGTTCATCTTGTTTAAGTGTGGGTAGGGGAAGACAAGACAGACAAGACAGACAAGACAGACAAGACAGACAAGACAGACAAGACAGACAAGACAGACAAGACCGACAAGACAGACAAGACAGACAAGACAGACAAGACAGAAAAGACAGACAAGACAGACAAGACAGACAAGACAGACAAGACAGACAAGACAGACAACCTCTGTATACTTCGATATCATTTCCTTTTCCTTCACCACTCTTTGCTTCATTTTCCTAGAAATATTTTTGTTTTATTTTGTTTTATCGCTGAAAAAGGGCCTCTCATTCAAATCAACCAGCAATGGTTAGTGCATGAGGTCCTGGCTAAATTCAATTGTAACAATTTTGCCTTCCTGTAATTTCTTTTATCAAAATATTAAGTAAGACATATTTATACAGGGTGAGTCAAAAAAAAGTGCGCTTAGCCGCGCCTTGTCTAAAATTGTACCTTTTTTTCAACTCATATGTATATGGTGTTTTATCAATATTTTTTGGCCACAAAAAATCTGCGAACCTTTTTTCTATCAAAATGAAAAGTTCAGAAAAGCAAAAATGTATATATAAATTATTTCTATCGAAATATAAAATTTTATAGAGATTGAGTCACAGAATTACAGAAAATTCGCAAAATTGTAATAAAAAATTTTCAATTTTCAGTTCTGGTTTAATTTTTAAGGAAAAGTTATTTAAATTCTCTATTTCCTTTCTTCTTAGTATATTCTAAAATTATAAATATACGCTGTTCAGTTGAAACCTAAGAGCCATTGAAAAACCACCTTTCCTTAAAACTTATACCAGAACTGAAAATTGCTAATTTTTTTGTTACAATTTTGCAAATTTTCTGTGATTCAATCTTTTTAAATTTTATATTTTGATAGAAATAATTTATATTCACATTTTTGCTTTTCCGAACTTTTGATTTTTAGAGAAAAAAGGTTCGCTGAATTTTTTTTGGGTCCATTGGGAGTACCAAAAAAATATAAATTTCTCCAAAAATATTGAAAAAACACCATACATTAGAGTTGCACAAAAAAATGTGCAATTTCGCTCCACATCACACTTTTTTTGACTCACCCTGTATATTTAATCTTTATATATAGAAAGACAAAAAGGACAAAAACAGACAAAAAGGACAAACACACTAACGAAAGACAACAAGACAGACTAGAATGACTAAAATATTCCCTAAATTTTGAATTCTACTTGAAATATTAAAACTGTGTAGGGGCATGAATAGAATTTTTGAAATGTATTTTGATGTTTTAATTACACAAAGAACCTAGACCAGGGAAAAGTAATCTTCCAAAATTTAATATTTAAAAATTTAAGTTTTAAAAACACCAATTAAAAAAAAACTAAGTTAATTTTTGCATGTTTTTTTCCTGTTTACCCCTGTACTGGGTCCCCCCTAAGAGAATTCTAAATGAATATTTGTCTGCAAAAGTTTAATTAAAGAAATGAGCAAAAGCCTGCGCTATACTAATGGAACAATTGTTTATACATACTAATTTCTAGAATATTTTAACACCTCTCTCCAAATTAGGGNTGTATACAGACAAGGGGACATGTATACAGACAAGGGGACATGTATACAGACAAGGGGACATGTATACAGACAAGGGGACATGTATACAGACAAGGGGACATGTATACAGACAAGGGGACATGTATACAGACAAGGGGACATGTATACAGACAAGGGGACATGTATACAGGCAAGGGTACATCATATAGACAATAATACATTTTTATAGACAAGGAGACATTTATATAAACAAGGGGAAATTTATACAGACAAGGGGACATTTATATAGACAATGTATATCTATTTATACTAGGGGACATTTATATTGACAAGGGGACATTTATATAGACAAGGGGACATTTATACAGACAAGGGGAAATTTATAAAGAAAAGGGGACATTTATAAAGAAAAGGGGACATTTATAAAGAAAAGTGGACATTTATATAGACAAGGGTATATCTATTTAGACAAGGGGACATTTATATAGACAAAGGAACATTTATACATCTATTGGTACACCCTGTATCTAGTATTTAAATGATAAAAATAAGCATGAAAAGATAATAAAACTGAAGAAAAATGTTAACTAACACCAGAATAGATCTCACCTATGTATTTCTAGTTAAAGTTAGAGATGGGCGCGTTCGTTTTTTTCTTCATTTCGTTTCTTCAATCGTTCGTGAAGAGGGCAGTTCGTTTAGTACAAAACAATAGTTTTTTCAAAATCTTTCGGAAAAAGTTCCTTTGTTCAGTAAAAAAAGAACAAAATCGTTCGTTTATGTGTTTTTCGTTCGTTTCTTAAAACGATTTAAGTCCTCCATCTTTCTTTTTTGAATGACACTATTCATATCTGAAAAATTTCGATCGTTCTGAAAAATTATGTTCGTTGATTAAAACAAAGCTCATCTCTAGATAAAGTGCCATACAGCACATTTCATTTCCATTCTAGTTTTAACCATTCTCCGCTTGGTCAGGTTAATGTGAACTATTATTTCAAGTTTTTGTGACCCACAAATCATTTTTGCTTAAAAATAAGCTCGGGTTAATGATAACGAGCATAGTAAAAAAAATTACAGATTTTGTGGAAATAAAAGGGGTTTTTTTGTGTGTGAATTGACTTAAACAACATAAATACCCTTATTCTGAAAGGTTAAATTCAAATAGATAGTACATTTTCGATCGTGTTTTTTTTTCCAGGCATAATGTTTATTTCTTTCGAAAAAAAGCATATCAACTGTAATTTAACAAATCTGTAAATTCATTATTCTTTGAAAATAAGATTTTAGAGGGGGTTGGGGGGCGCACATATAGAAAAGGAGATGGGGGGGGGGAGCTAAAAGGCCTCAATGTAAAACTCCTGTTTGCAGTATTATAAGAACAAGGTGTAATTGCATATTGTTCATGAATAACTGTTCCAAATTACAGTTTCAGTCCCACATAAATATGAAGAAACACCGTGAACTCACATAAATATGAAAAAATGGCCCAAACTTCTAATTTATTTTCGTGTATGAGAAGTTAGCGAGAATACACATGTTTCATCTTGTTCCACAAATTCACAACCTTTCTTCAAAGAAAATGTATCTAAGATCTTTAACTGGTTTGCTATTTATTGTTATGACAGAATTAATAATTTGCATAAATTACGCATAAATCTTTCTGTTAGAGATATGCAAAAATATTCGGCAAAAAACCAAACCCTGTCGGGCCGGGGCATGGGGGAATACTTACAGTTTGGCTTGGAGACATGAACGGTCGGTATTATAAATATTTAACCCTAAAAGGCCGGCAGTCTGAGATAAAAAACAGGGTTATCTGGTGCTCCTCCCCCCTCTAAAATAAGCCTTAGTAGGAAATATAAAGATGGTATTTTAGAAGTACATTTAATTATTGCTACTAGATATAAATACATCAGATCGAGGATAGGTCATCTCTCAAAGTGATTAAATTAAATTATTCACTTTGGTCATCTCGGTTCTAGAATCCAACGCTACTGTGTTTCGGATTTTATAATCCTCTTTCGGGGATTTCATCCTCTTCAGAATGCATTTTTTAAAGTTTTCAGAACTCTCAGCTATCCCGATTTACAACGGTACCCTTGAATCATTATCTGAATTTTAACGTGGAAAACTTGATTCATGGTTGTGTGCACTACATCTATTGCTATAGCGGTATCCGACCAAAAGAACTGAGTCTTTGACGCAAACTCAAATTTTCTTATTCCTATATCTTTGCAACCTGATGGTATAATCCTTTGATATTTCAAATTTAGATTATTTTATCATGGTTTAAAATAAAAAGGTCTATACAATATTTGCAAAGACATAGGAATTAGAAAATTAGAGTTTATGGCAAAGACTCAATTCCTCTATATAATCCACTAGATTTAGTACATAGAAAAATAAAGCAGGCATGCTGTTAAGTAGTTGGGATATGATTGATCAAGGGGAAGGGACAAGAGGGGGGGGGGTGATAAAGAACTAGATTTAAAAATTTGAGATGGGGGGAAGAGCTAAGATGTGTAATGAAGCGTCAAAAGATGAGT
>NW_019397290.1:6454-13384 GCF_000591075.1 Eurytemora carolleeae
CCCCCCCCTTCCTCCCCTGACCATAACATTACAACATTACATCTATCAAACATGTCTCTATAAAACTTTTCGTATCATTTCATCCAGATTTTAATTCATTTCTTTCTTTTTTATTTCCCGATTTCCAAACAATAAATTCGTATTTTCAAGGAACTATAAACGTTATTGTATGTATTGTAGGTTAACCTGTTAAGTAGTATTCCTTATTTTGTAAGTAAGTAAGTATCTAAGTAACTATTTACATATAAAAAAATACCAAAAGACTGAGTAGGAAATATTTAAAACCTTCAAAAGTAGAAGTTCTGATAACTCCCCCCCCCGGTATCCTTTAACCCTATTCCTGCTGTTGTCAAATTGACTCACCCCCCCCGCCCCATACCAGCGTAGGGGACGGGGTGGTCAATAGCATATAAAAATAAAGTTCCTAAATGGCCCAGCCATTTTACTGTTTTTCAGCAATAATTAAAAACCATTTTTGGTGCCCTTTGATATCTCAATTGCAGTGCCAAAAACAAAACTCCAATATCTTTAAAGACCACGAAGGTATGATCCTTTCAATTATTTTAGTCTAAAGATGGCTTTAATAGGCCTAACACTGTGGCCTAACAGTAATGTCACTCATAACGCGGGGTTTTAAACGTTGCTAAACTAGTTTCCTAAAATTTCTTTATCTCAGCCACTTTAAAAGATATCAAACATTTTTTTCTGTAGGCCATTTACAAGCTGCCAAAATATTTTTAAAATAAATTTACTTTAACCACTCCCAAATTGAGGTGTAAAAAATACGCGATTTTCCACCTATTTCTAAATATTTGACCATCAAAAATAAAAAAAAAATAAAAAAATTCTGTCAAATATTTTCAATCCTTTCGAGGTACATTTTTGCTTCTAGTTGTAAATACATGATAAATAAGGAGTGTATATAAAAGGAGATGAAGTTGAGATAGGATCCGACACTACTCTTTTTGCGGATTTCATAATCCTCTTTCGGGGATGTCATATCCTCTACAAAACCAAGTTAAATGATTTCCAAATGGTATCACATTTCAAAAGATAAGAGATAACCCAATTTAGCAGAGAATTGTTGAAAAAGGCCAAAAATTAAAATTAAAATTCTTGCCGGGCCATTTAGGAAAATTATTTTAAAATGCTATGTGTTTGATCTAGTTTTTCCTACAAAAATGTGTCGCACATCTGGATTTTTTTTCAGGGACGGCAAACTACCGGCAGCGTATCCTGGTTTTCAGGACTAAATGATTTTCAAGTACCCCAGCCCAGCAAGCAGGTATAGGGTTAAATGAGCAAAAATTATCCAAAAAAGACAAAGAAGAAATTAAACTGAATTCAATATGTTCAAAATGTAGGGTCACTTAAAATTACGTTTATTGTTCCTTTAACCCTATCCCTGCTGGGGTACTTGAAAACCAGGATACGCTGGGGGGGGGGTCAATTTGACCCCCCCCTCTAAATCCCATGTTTTATGTCCAAATATGACAAATGATACATCATTAGAAAGCTCTTGTGCTAGATGTTAGGATAAGAAAGGAAGGGGAGGGGGAAGAGGGGCGTGGGAAAAGTTGTGAAAACGACACAAAAAATGAAACAAAGAAAAGTTTGAAATTAAGAATGTGATCTTTATTTGAATCGTCAAAATTTGAAATATCAAAGTTTACCACATTGGGTTGCAAAGATATTGAAATAATAATTAGGATTGAGGCACGTTCTTTCGCTATTAGATATCTAGCTATAATCTGTTATTAGAATTTAATCAGAATACTTCACATATCTCTCATAAAATAAAGTAAAATACGTATTTCTTTTTGTGGAGGCTGGTAAACATACATTTTTCCTCTCAATAAATTTATTCAATTATTTTTGCATTGCATTCAATTTATCCCTTTAAAAACAGTTTTATATATATATATTAAGGTTGTATAATAAGGTTAAATACTTGTAATGCGATCCAATACAGGTAAAGACAACATTTATAGCAATGAACACTTTATAAATCCTCGTATGACGTCACTGCTTATTTTTAAGAATAATATATTTGCGGCTCAGTAAATATAAACGAACTCAACTATTGAAAACTTGAATTTGAATTGCATTTTTTAGCTTCAAGCTTGTTAGCACAAACAATATTTTTTAAATGTGGATGATTCTTAATTAAGTTTCATTGACGTCATATGAGGATTTACAGTGTCTATTGCAAAAGAGACGACATTTACCTACATTGCGAAGCGCATTATCAAACCTTGGTATATATTCAGCTTCATATTGGAATATTATTTAGAAATATTCAATTGATCCGTTCCACTTTTCTTACACACCATATGAAAATAATAAAGCTTTGTTGATCATTGCTGTTTATGTAGACATGTTCGGAGCGGATCCGTTCAAGTTAAAAGATTTTGCCTAAATTTTTTAATTTTTTGGATATTCAGAAAAAAATTATAAAAATCCGCAAGATTTTACAATTTACAAAAAATATGGCGACTTAGAAATGCATTTTAAAGCTAAAACTTATAGTAAAAAAGGGCGTATTAATTATATAATGTGCCCTGGAAATTCCTCAAATCTTAAATTCTAAGTTTGAGTTGCCCGAAAATTTCCCTGATATCTAAAAGTCTCAAACATGTCTATATTGGTTTATGCTCCGAACATGTCTATATTGGTTTATGCCCCGAACATGTCTATATTGGTTTATGCCCCGAACATGTCTATATTGGTTTATGCCCCGAACATGTCTATATTGGTGTATGCCCCGAACATGTCTATATTGGTGTATGCAAATACACAGACAATACCCGATAATTTCTGATATGCAAATCTATATATATATCTATCTAACTGTCTAACTACCCCCTGCATTCTATCTATCTATCCAAACCATATGCAAATGGACCCTAACATCAAACATAATGCATAAAAAGGGTTGAACGGCTTAGATCGGCAAATATAAAGCCTAAAAACGTCGAACAACGCAGCTCAAAACTTTTTACATCAGAGCAGCGCCAATAATTTATAAATATTTTTTGCGCGTCATCATTTTAATCCTAGCCATTGGATTTAAACCTGTGGGAGAATATTTTGCTGGATCACAAACAAAAATGTGGCAGCGTTGTCAAAAACTTCTAATTAAATTAAGTCGTACAAAAAATTGAATTCTTTTGTGTTTTTAATAATTTTTTAAGAAAAGGCAATTAGAGCGGTTAAACATAGTACTTTCAAGGCACATTCAAATCCATTATTTTCAAAACTGAAAGTTCAGAACTAGAGGAGCTATACGAGGTCAAAACTAGAGGAGCTATACGAGGTCAAAACTAGAGGAGCTATAGGAGGTCAAAACTAGAGGAGCTATACGAGGTCAAAACTAGATGAGCTATACGAGGTCAAAACTAGAGGAGCTAGACGAGGTCAAAACTAGATGAGCTATAGGAGGTCAAAACTAGAGGAGCTATACGAGGTCAAAAGGCTTAAACAATTTCCGTCCACTCTCTCCCTAGGTCTTCGATGATAAACTCCAAGAATTAAATAATAAACTCCGTGGTTTAGATGATAAACCCCATGATTTAGATGATAAAATCTATATTTTTGGTAGTAAACTCTATGGTTTAGATGATAAACTCTATGGTTTAGATGAAAAACTTCGTGGTTCAGATGATAAACTCCAAGGTTTGGATGATAAATTCCATGGTTTTAACGAATGAACTCCATAAAAATCATTGGTTTTTATTGATAACTTCATTGTATAGATGATAAACTCCGTGGTTTAGATGATAAACTCAATGGTTTAGATGATAAACTCAGGTTTAGATGATAAACTCAATGGTTTAGATGATAAACTCAATAGTTTAGATGATAAGCTCAGTGGTTTAGATGATAAATTTAATGGTTTAGATGGTAAACTAAATGGTTTATAGATGATAAGCTCAATGGTTTAGATGATAAGCTCAATGGTTTAGATGATAAGCTCAATGGTTTAGATGATAAGCTCAATGGTTTAGATGATAAACTCAATGGTTTAGATGATAAGCTCAATGGTTTAGATGATAAACTCAATGGTTTAGATGATAAGCTCAATGGTTTAGATGATAAACTCAATTGTTTAGATGATAAACTCAATGGTTTAGATGATAAGCTCAATGGTTTAGATGATAAACTCAATGGTTTAGATGATAAGCTCAATGGTTTAGATGATAAACTCAATGGTTTAGATGATAAACTCAATGGTTTAGATGATAAGCTCAATGGTTTAGATGATAAACTCAATGGTTTAGATGATAAGCTCAATTTTAGGATGATAAACTCAATCTATCTATCCTTATATCTGTCTATCTATCTATCTATCTATCTTTATATCTTTCTAACATCTATCAATCTATCTATCCATCTATCTATCTATCTATCCATCTATCTATCTATCTATCTATCTATCTATCTATCTATCTATTAATCTATCTATCTATCTATCTATCTATCTATCAATCTATCTATCTATCTATCTATCTATCTATCTATCTATCTATCTATCTATCTATCTATCTATCTATATATCTATCTATCTATCTATCTATCTATCTATCTATATATCTATCTATCTATCTATCTATCTATCTATCTATCTATCTATCTATCTATCTATCTATCTATCTATCTATCTATCTTTGTATTGAATCTGCTGGTTTGTTGAACATGGAATAAAAACATATTGACATTGGATACATGTATCAGTACAATACTCAATATCAATATGGAATATTTTAAACCAATTGATTATTCATTGCTCAGATTACCAGGGGGTGAAAGGGTTGAGGTAGGTATTATTTACTTTTTTCCAGACGTCTAGACGTGTCTGTTGGAGCTTATAATAAACAAACTAACCAAGAAGGACGTTTTGACGGATTTTTGAGTTTAATATTTCCCGGATTCTAAATATAGACAAGGACTGATTACCACTTAACCGTCAACAAGGACTCAGTCCTCTCCACTAAAAATGAGATGTACTAATTAAATCAAAAACCAAATTATTGAAAAAATGGACTTTTTTCATTTTTGTGTATGCTATTATAACTTTTAAATTTGAACGATAAAAGACTGTTGACCTGGATTAAAAATATTCTTTACTAGAATGCAATGTTCAATTCACAAAGGCACAAATTCAACTTTTAACTGATCAAAGGTGATGGACTTGACCCTGTTTTTGTATCTGAAAATTAAAAATTTCTAATTGCGGTTTCTCTCTTTGAATATGACTATCGGTTTATACTGTTGGAACTTAATAAAGAAAATGTACATAATTTTATTCTTTAATTTTAGATTTCACGTCTTTCAAGGGTGCCAGCTTAAATCGGATATGCCTGCACTCTCACCATAGTTTCAGTAGAAGTTTCAGTAAAAGTATTTCCAATTACTGATAACGCCGATTGAATGATTCATATCTCTAATTGGATAATGAGATGGATAGAAAGATAGATGTTACCGCCATACTATTTCTATTGGTTGAGAATAGACAACAAACACATGACTGAACCCTGAATAGATCAGGCGCTAATGGACTCGCCATACAGGAGTCTTTTTTAAAGTCGGCGTCACTTGAAATAAAGTCTTATGCCCCTTTAAAAAAAATGGTTTTTGGAAAACTTGTGAAGACTTGAATTTGCGGTATTACAAAAAAAAAAATTATATTGAAAAAAAATTATATTTAAAGAAAAACATTTTAAAAAAAATCTATTAACTGCATTGTTTCCATTTTCAACCAAAAAAATAATAACTGCTGTGCATTGTCCAATGTCCATGGCCTAACTCAAGTTTAAACTTTCTAAACTGAAAAAATCCACAAACCCAGTTTGCTCTATTTCCTTTTTTAAATCATATTCCTCTTGTAATTACTGAGATTTATAACCCTCCCATAGATCACACACATAAAGTTCAAGCAAAATTTTAAAACCAATTTTTAACCTGTAATAAATAATTATTTACAATTTAAAACATTTATCTTTAACCTTTTGGCCAAGTCTTTTAGTTTTAAATTCAAAATATAGACCTTTAGCTAAACCAGAAATTTAAACTATTTTCATTATAAAATCTAAACTGTGATTTCTAAACTATATAAGTTTTGAAGCTACCTCTAAACTGCTAAATGTTCAAAATTATTTTGTTTGTTTAAACATAGCATGAATTGTATTTCATCTAAATGAAATCTTTAAAAAAACTTTTTTTAATGGGTTGAAGCCCTTCTTTAGGCTTTAACCCATCTTTATTAAAACAATCTAACCTATAAACTGTTATTTATTTTAAAAAAAAAATATATTTTCGTATTACATCTAAAATAAAACTTCAGAAAATGTCCAGTTTTTAAACAAATTTTAAACGTCGCAAAAATCTCTAATCTACTAAACATATATTAATCCACAAACTATCCAAAAACACTGACATCACAACATGCAACCCAACAAAGTTATATTTTTATTCCTTTACAGTATCTGATATATAAGATCTTATAAGCTCTGAACGTTATACATATTGAGATATTTTTTACCCCCAAAACCACAATTTAAAAACCTCTTTAGGTAAATCTTTGCCAGTCCTTTATAGACACGTTTATATCATTTTAAACCTAACTAAACACTGCTATAAGCATCTTTAAACTTAAGCACTTCTATAAGAATTTGCAAATTGCAATTACAAATTTATAACCTAAAACCATCCTGAATTTTGAAGATGAAAACCATTACAAATCTAGAAAGAACACATAATTACTCACGTTGTTTTTTCCAAAATCAATCTGATAAATTTGTTTTCCCAAATCAACAAGAATTATTTATTTATTTAACCAAAGTGTTTAAGCCTATTGATGCATAGCCCCCCCCCACAACATACTCTACTGCACATATAAACCTCTCTATAATAGAGTCGTTACCCCCCCCC